>NW_019384865.1:267417-283434 GCF_000671375.1 Centruroides sculpturatus
CAATTTTTTGACAGACGAGTTCAAATGCGCCATATAACTCGAACACTTTTTATACAGTCTTACGTTCAATGTTAGGGGTTGATAAATAGAGATAAGAATAAATCTGCTTCGCTTAGGAAAGAAAAGGGAATAACTAAATCACGCAGTTGAATTAATTAATTTATGACAGTTTATTGAAGCACCAATTTACAACAGTCAACAATGATCTCCTGTACGAGAGGGTGATTGCTTCATGATGGTGCTATTGCTGCCAGAGTCTCGTTTCGTGAACATTACTTGTACCACAATTATTGGCACTGAGAACGAGATCAGCTTGGAATAACTTTAATCACAATAAATGTTTTCGGCCATTTATACGCCTGTAAACTGATCGGAAATAAAGATCGCAAGACTCAAAATTATAATTTACTATCATACATTATAATTTACTATGTGGAGAATACTCATTTTATCTGCAAAATAGACCGTAACGAGTTGTGCAACAAATGAACTTACCAAGACAGACTATAGAAAATTAATTTTTTTATATAATATTCTTAATCGCAAAAAAGCCAAATCTGGCAATTTTGCTCAGAACTAACTGAATCGCCACTTGTAATCGTCCAATGCATAACTTTTTTCAAATTACATCGTTTCAATGACCAAGGGCAGCATAAGGCGTGGCCAACGTGTAAATAAAAAGTAAATACTGTCCAGGGGTCGCCACGTTTGGCCACCCCTGGACAGTATTTACTTTTAATATTACCGATTTGTCATCGAAAAGAAAACGTGTTGCATGAACATTAAAAGACAAATTAAAGTATTTGTTTCGATTATCCGAATTTTCCTCTTATACGGACTGCCTTCACCCCCCCATTAGTCCGGATAATCGAAGTTCTTCTGTATATTTAACAAAATATGTAGGGACTTAAATGCAAAAATTAATACAAACATAATTCTTACAATAATTTCAGAAACAACTGGAAGTGTATGTAATCGATTGACATGTGATAACAGAGAAAATTTCCTTTTCGCAGCGTATTCTCAGTCTTCATAGTAGCATTTGAATGGTCTTTCTTCCGAATGTGTTCTTTTGTGAATTATTAAATTTCCAGATTGGGAGAATTTTTTACCGCAAATATCACATAGAAACGGTTTGTCACCACTATGAGTTCTCAGGTGATCATCTAAGCGCGATTTCTTTAGAAATATTTTTTTACATTCAGTGCATTCATGTTTATTTTTTTCTTCCTTAAAAATGTATTCGTTGTGTAAAGTACTACAAATTATTATATTCGTCATTAATATTTTCAGAAATATTTTCTGTTTATATCAAAACATAATAGTAAAATATATGTATTTATTCGATAAAAATTAAAATTTCAAATGTTTTTCAAAATAATTTTAAAAAGCGATGGGAGTCAGAATTTTTTCCTTATTCTTTTTACATAAATGTAAAACACACGAAAAATTATATGTTTCTTTCTTTTCTGACGTTTTCGATATTATATAACTTCAAATCTTAAAAACCAAAAATCGCTAAAAAATTAAAGTTAAAAAGGTATAAAAAGACATCAGTTGGCAGAGAAAAACTTTTATTTACAGTACTAACAAGCTCCCCAAATGCATTTTGCCTATGAAAGGCCTCTTCAGTTGGGCTAACAACACACAGTTCACTTTTTAACAATCAACTCATTAAAGAGCCACTTATATAGTTAACAAAAAATTCCCAGCATTCCGCTGTTAACACACCCGTATTTAAATTTATTCTTCTGCATAATTATAGCGAAGTGTTCTTTTACCTTTCGTTTACATTGTTTTCTTCTCTGAAAATAATTTTTAATTTATTAGTATTAATCTGACTATTATTACTCTTACAATGTTGGAAAACAAAAGAATTACAAGTTTTTACCTTACAGCAGCCAGATGTCTCGACAGTCGAATCTTTAATCTTCGTTTTGTTTCACCAACGTAAAAACTAGCGTTGTAGAAACGTGCATTCTATCCGATAAACACCTTCTTCCTCTAATAAATATTTTCTGGTACTTCTTATAATCATCATATTTGATAATCAGTTATTTAAGGATGGAGCGAATCTAATTAATTTTTGATTGAAAAACACATATTTTTCATACGCGATCAAAATATCGACAAACAAACAGAAGGTATTTCTATGGGTTCCGTAATAGGAACAAAACTAGCTGAAATTTATATGCTGTATGTAGAGAGGATTTCATAGACGTTAAACAGAATAAAGTTTTATGCAAGGTAAGCCTACTGTACGTCGATGATATTTTGATCGCGTATGATAGTGCAGTAACAAAAAATTTGCAAATTTTGATACAAGCTAATAAAATTAATTTGAATATCAAATTTAGTCAAGAACATGAATTAAATAATCAATTAAGTTGTCTAGATATAACATTTAAAAGGTTTGAAGATCATTTGGAGTAGTGTAAATTTGAAAAACCGTGTAATACGAGAAAAGTAATTAATTATAAATCATACTACCCTTTAAATGAAAAATATGAAAATAAAAGTTATTTTTTCTAGAACAACAAATATAGATAAAAGAGAGAAAGAAATTGGAGATACATATAAGAAATGTATTCTAAATGAATACCCAAAAAGTTTATTAAATGATTGGTACCATAGATTTTTAAGAAACAGATTCAAAGTTAAACGGCGTCAAAAATAATTCAATCAAAAATTAATTAGATACGCTCCATGCTTAATTAGCAGATTATCAAATATTACGATTATAATTATAATAAGTACGAAAAAAGATTTATTAGAGGAAGAAGGTGTTGTTTATCGGATAAAATGCACGTGTTTTTACAACCCTAGTTTTTACGTTGGTGAAACAAAACGAAGATTAAAGATTCGACTGTCAAAACATCTGGCTGCTATAAGGTTAAAAATTAGTAATTCTTCTTTTTTCCAACATTGTAATAGTAATAATAGTCAGATTAATACTAATAAATTAAAAATTATTTTTAGAGAAGAAAACAATGTAAACGAAAGGTAAAAGAACTCTTCGTTATAATTATGCAGAACAATAATGTAATTTTAAATACGGGAATGTTAACAGCGGAATGCTGGGAATTTTTTTGTTAACAATATAAGTGGCTATTTAATGAGTTGATTGTCAAAACGTAAACGTATTGTTAGCCCCGCTGAAGACGCCTTTCATAGGCNTGAAATACTGAATATAAATGGGGTTTGCTTGCAAAACCTCCGCGGGCGAAGTCGCGGGTAACAGCTAGTTTTAAATATAATAAAACGTACAAAGAAAGAAACAATATACGTTAATTCGGTCGAATGTAAATATAATTTGAAGAACATAAATCTATGAATGGAGAATATAATAAAGAAAAATATGTTTTATCGAAATTTTAATTTCACTTTTATATTAAAACAATAAATGTATTTCTAATATATTGCTGACTTAAATAAATGGATGAATTGAACACAAATTTATCCATATTTTCTTTAAATGTCAATTTTAAGAATAAAAAGATATACAAACGTAATTACTAATCTGATTATCTGCATGCAAAACATCAGAAATATTTTTATAATAAATAAAAAATAAATGCAAGATTTAATTCGTTTATTAACATCGTTACCGAATTGCATGCTTTGCAAATTAATGAAATTTTGCTTCGTGTTCTCTACGAGATGTTTCGTCGTCAAATTTTTCTTCACAGATGTCACATTCTAGTTCGACTCCTTCAACCATCACTTCTGAAAATATTTCCAATTCTGCTAAAGGTTCCAGTTCGTTCATGTTTAAATATTCGGCTCTATTCATAATTTTACTATTTTCTGAATCGCTACTAAGGGTTTCCACAACATCTTCTTCATATTCTGCTAATTGAGATTTTTGACTATTCGTTGATGGTTTTTCCATTGATTCTATCTGCTCTTTGTATTCAATGTCATATTCTACATCTTGAATATATTCAACGCTTGCCTAAGAATTCGAAAATGTATATAATATAATATAATTCAGTTAATTAAACTAAACTCACTATCACTATTTTCGAAATTCCCCAGCGGAGGGAGACGGAGAGCATTAAGGCTTAACCGGATGAATGGCTTTTACTGTACTATTTTAGATGCGATTTTTTGTTTTTATCTGCGTTTTAGTAGGGTATGCCAAGGGAATGCACACTTAGAAGGGTGTTGCAATCACCTTCGGTCCATTATCTCTTCACATGGTTGCGAATAATTTTTCTCATTAAGAGTGACAGCTATGTGACACATCTCTTCACATGGTTGCGAATAATTTTTCTCATTAAGAGTGACAGCTCATAGTGAAAAAGTCATTAACTGACGTTCATATAGAAATCAGATTTCCGTTGTTTCGAGGCCAATTTCACTGTTTCCGAAATCTTTATAGTAAATCAGAGTATCTCATTCTAAAGATAACGGATTTCTTAGGTAATGTGTAAAATTTTAGGTTTCATTTATATATATTTGACCCGAACGTAAACAATTACAAAGTAAAATAATCACAAAAAAAGCTGCATTTTTTTTCTTCATCTGGCAATGCTCCTAAACCTATAAAGATCTAATTTTAAACTTAATTCCTTGTTTTTATGATTGAGAAGCTTACGAAATTTCTCTGTTGAATAGTCAAATTGCATGGAGGTTCCTCATAGAGCAATCTTATTTTTATCGTTTAATTTTATACTTGTAAAAATAAAATTTGCATCGAAACGAATGAATGAATGTCATTGAAAGTGTTCGCAAATTGAAACTTTTTATAACGAACTTTTAACGCCCTATTGAAAACGTTCCGATCTCTTTGCCGAGTGCCAAATGTGATCATCTTAGGTCTTAATATAATAAAACAATCAGTTATTTTTACAATTATTTCTACAATCAAAAATTGCTTTAATTTGTATCGAAACTATAACAGTAAAAACGTAAAAATACGAAACTAGCGCAAATTAAAAAATCATTATTATTATTGGATGAGAGCCAAACTTTCTTCATGGGCGTATTCTTTTAGTAAAAATAATCTTGTAACTTCAATGCGAAATGTTAGAAACGTGAATACAGTCATGTGCAAACCGTTTTCATGTTCCGATCTTATCTTTACCAAAGAAAAACTCGTAAAAACAATTTGACTGTCATCGAAATAGTCAGAATTTTTAACTCAACCTAAATTTTTTGCCACTCAGTTTCTTGTTTGGATAACATTTGTATGTGAAAAATGTTATAAAGGGGTTTTATGCAATTATGAAACAATTAGTTTTTCTTATATAACACTTAATATAACTTCCAAAATTAAGTGGGCAATAATTCAACATTATTGTATATTTTATCAACAATTACAGACTTGTTTCACCATATTTTAAATTAATTTTATATATTTCAAAATGTTTTTATTCTCTTCTTCAGTTGAACTAGTATGGAAGTGTTTAACTGACTCACTCACTCACTGACTGATTCATTATCGCCCAGAGCAAACCGCTTAATCTAAAGAGGTGAAATTTGGTAGACAGTTAGGGTACGTCATGGAAACGCACACTAAGAAGGGATTTTTAGAAATTTCCCCGCGGGGGTGAGAGGGAAAGGATTAAGTCTTAATTGGAGGAATGGCTTCTACTGTACTATTTTAGATGCGATTTTTTGTTTTTATCTGCGTTTTAGTAGGGTATGCAAAGGGAATGCACACTTAGAAGGGATTTTTCGAAATTCCCCAGCGGAGGGAGACGGAGAGCATTAAGGCTTAACCGGATGAATGGCTTTTACTGTACTATTTTAGATGCGATTTTTTGTTTTTATCTGCGTTTTAGTAGGGTATGCAAAGGGAATGCACACTTAGAAGGGATTTTTCGAAATTCCCCAGCGGAGGGAGACGGAGAGCATTAAGGCTTAACCGGATGAATGGCTTTTACTGTACTATTTTAGATGCGATTTTTTGTTTTTATCTGCGTTTTAGTAGGGTATGCAAAGGGAATGCACACTTAGAAGGGATTTTTCGAAATTCCCCAGCGGAGGGAGACGGAGAGCATTAAGGCTTAACCGGATGAATGGCTTTTACTGTACTATTTTAGATGCGATTTTTTGTTTTTATCTGCGTTTTAGTAGGGTATGCAAAGGGAATGCACACTTAGAAGGGATTTTTCGAAATTCCCCAGCGGAGGGAGACGGAGAGCATTAAGGCTTAACCGGATGAATGGCTTTTACTGTACTATTTTAGATGCGATTTTTTGTTTTTATCTGCGTTTTAGTAGGGTATGCAAAGGGAATGCACACTTAGAAGGGATTTTTCGAAATTCCCCAGCGGAGGGAGACGGAGAGCATTAAGGCTTAACCGGATGAATGGCTTTTACTGTACTATTTTAGATGCGATTTTTTGTTTTTATCTGCGTTTTAGTAGGGTATGCAAAGGGAATGCACACTTAGAAGGGATTTTTCGAAATTCCCCAGCGGAGGGAGACGGAGAGCATTAAGGCTTAACCGGATGAATGGCTTTTACTGTACTATTTTAGATGCGATTTTTTGTTTTTATCTGCGTTTTAGTAGGGTATGCAAAGGGAATGCACACTTAGAAGGGATTTTTCGAAATTCCCCAGCGGAGGGAGACGGAGAGCATTAAGGCTTAACCGGATGAATGGCTTTTACTGTACTATTTTAGATGCGATTTTTTGTTTTTATCTGCGTTTTAGTAGGGTATGCAAAGGGAATGCACACTTAGAAGGGATTTTTCGAAATTCCCCAGCGGAGGGAGACGGAGAGCATTAAGGCTTAACCGGATGAATGGCTTTTACTGTACTATTTTAGATGCGATTTTTTGTTTTTATCTGCGTTTTAGTAGGGTATGCAAAGGGAATGCACACTTAGAAGGGATTTTTCGAAATTCCCCAGCGGAGGGAGACGGAGAGCATTAAGGCTTAACCGGATGAATGGCTTTTACTGTACTATTTTAGATGCGATTTTTTGTTTTTATCTGCGTTTTAGTAGGGTATGCAAAGGGAATGCACACTTAGAAGGGATTTTTCGAAATTCCCCAGCGGAGGGAGACGGAGAGCATTAAGGCTTAACCGGATGAATGGCTTTTACTGTACTATTTTAGATGCGATTTTTTGTTTTTATCTGCGTTTTAGTAGGGTATGCAAAGGGAATGCACACTTAGAAGGGATTTTTCGAAATTCCCCAGCGGAGGGAGACGGAGAGCATTAAGGCTTAACCGGATGAATGGCTTTTACTGTACTATTTTAGATGCGATTTTTTGTTTTTATCTGCGTTTTAGTAGGGTATGCAAAGGGAATGCACACTTAGAAGGGATTTTTCGAAATTCCCCAGCGGAGGGAGACGGAGAGCATTAAGGCTTAACCGGATGAATGGCTTTTACTGTACTATTTTAGATGCGATTTTTTGTTTTTATCTGCGTTTTAGTAGGGTATGCAAAGGGAATGCACACTTAGAAGGGATTTTTCGAAATTCCCCAGCGGAGGGAGACGGAGAGCATTAAGGCTTAACCGGATGAATGGCTTTTACTGTACTATTTTAGATGCGATTTTTTGTTTTTATCTGCGTTTTAGTAGGGTATGCAAAGGGAATGCACACTTAGAAGGGATTTTTCGAAATTCCCCAGCGGAGGGAGACGGAGAGCATTAAGGCTTAACCGGATGAATGGCTTTTACTGTACTATTTTAGATGCGATTTTTTGTTTTTATCTGCGTTTTAGTAGGGTATGCAAAGGGAATGCACACTTAGAAGGGATTTTTCGAAATTCCCCAGCGGAGGGAGACGGAGAGCATTAAGGCTTAACCGGATGAATGGCTTTTACTGTACTATTTTAGATGCGATTTTTTGTTTTTATCTGCGTTTTAGTAGGGTATGCAAAGGGAATGCACACTTAGAAGGGATTTTTCGAAATTCCCCAGCGGAGGGAGACGGAGAGCATTAAGGCTTAACCGGATGAATGGCTTTTACTGTACTATTTTAGATGCGATTTTTTGTTTTTATCTGCGTTTTAGTAGGGTATGCAAAGGGAATGCACACTTAGAAGGGATTTTTCGAAATTCCCCAGCGGAGGGAGACGGAGAGCATTAAGGCTTAACCGGATGAATGGCTTTTACTGTACTATTTTAGATGCGATTTTTTGTTTTTATCTGCGTTTTAGTAGGGTATGCAAAGGGAATGCACACTTAGAAGGGATTTTTCGAAATTCCCCAGCGGAGGGAGACGGAGAGCATTAAGGCTTAACCGGATGAATGGCTTTTACTGTACTATTTTAGATGCGATTTTTTGTTTTTATCTGCGTTTTAGTAGGGTATGCAAAGGGAATGCACACTTAGAAGGGATTTTTCGAAATTCCCCAGCGGAGGGAGACGGAGAGCATTAAGGCTTAACCGGATGAATGGCTTTTACTGTACTATTTTAGATGCGATTTTTTGTTTTTATCTGCGTTTTAGTAGGGTATGCAAAGGGAATGCACACTTAGAAGGGATTTTTCGAAATTCCCCAGCGGAGGGAGACGGAGAGCATTAAGGCTTAACCGGATGAATGGCTTTTACTGTACTATTTTAGATGCGATTTTTTGTTTTTATCTGCGTTTTAGTAGGGTATGCAAAGGGAATGCACACTTAGAAGGGATTTTTCGAAATTCCCCAGCGGAGGGAGACGGAGAGCATTAAGGCTTAACCGGATGAATGGCTTTTACTGTACTATTTTAGATGCGATTTTTTGTTTTTATCTGCGTTTTAGTAGGGTATGCAAAGGGAATGCACACTTAGAAGGGATTTTTCGAAATTCCCCAGCGGAGGGAGACGGAGAGCATTAAGGCTTAACCGGATGAATGGCTTTTACTGTACTATTTTAGATGCGATTTTTTGTTTTTATCTGCGTTTTAGTAGGGTATGCAAAGGGAATGCACACTTAGAAGGGATTTTTCGAAATTCCCCAGCGGAGGGAGACGGAGAGCATTAAGGCTTAACCGGATGAATGGCTTTTACTGTACTATTTTAGATGCGATTTTTTGTTTTTATCTGCGTTTTAGTAGGGTATGCAAAGGGAATGCACACTTAGAAGGGATTTTTCGAAATTCCCCAGCGGAGGGAGACGGAGAGCATTAAGGCTTAACCGGATGAATGGCTTTTACTGTACTATTTTAGATGCGATTTTTTGTTTTTATCTGCGTTTTAGTAGGGTATGCAAAGGGAATGCACACTTAGAAGGGATTTTTCGAAATTCCCCAGCGGAGGGAGACGGAGAGCATTAAGGCTTAACCGGATGAATGGCTTTTACTGTACTATTTTAGATGCGATTTTTTGTTTTTATCTGCGTTTTAGTAGGGTATGCAAAGGGAATGCACACTTAGAAGGGATTTTTCGAAATTCCCCAGCGGAGGGAGACGGAGAGCATTAAGGCTTAACCGGATGAATGGCTTTTACTGTACTATTTTAGATGCGATTTTTTGTTTTTATCTGCGTTTTAGTAGGGTATGCAAAGGGAATGCACACTTAGAAGGGATTTTTCGAAATTCCCCAGCGGAGGGAGACGGAGAGCATTAAGGCTTAACCGGATGAATGGCTTTTACTGTACTATTTTAGATGCGATTTTTTGTTTTTATCTGCGTTTTAGTAGGGTATGCAAAGGGAATGCACACTTAGAAGGGATTTTTCGAAATTCCCCAGCGGAGGGAGACGGAGAGCATTAAGGCTTAACCGGATGAATGGCTTTTACTGTACTATTTTAGATGCGATTTTTTGTTTTTATCTGCGTTTTAGTAGGGTATGCAAAGGGAATGCACACTTAGAAGGGATTTTTCGAAATTCCCCAGCGGAGGGAGACGGAGAGCATTAAGGCTTAACCGGATGAATGGCTTTTACTGTACTATTTTAGATGCGATTTTTTGTTTTTATCTGCGTTTTAGTAGGGTATGCAAAGGGAATGCACACTTAGAAGGGATTTTTCGAAATTCCCCAGCGGAGGGAGACGGAGAGCATTAAGGCTTAACCGGATGAATGGCTTTTACTGTACTATTTTAGATGCGATTTTTTGTTTTTATCTGCGTTTTAGTAGGGTATGCAAAGGGAATGCACACTTAGAAGGGATTTTTCGAAATTCCCCAGCGGAGGGAGACGGAGAGCATTAAGGCTTAACCGGATGAATGGCTTTTACTGTACTATTTTAGATGCGATTTTTTGTTTTTATCTGCGTTTTAGTAGGGTATGCAAAGGGAATGCACACTTAGAAGGGATTTTTCGAAATTCCCCAGCGGAGGGAGACGGAGAGCATTAAGGCTTAACCGGATGAATGGCTTTTACTGTACTATTTTAGATGCGATTTTTTGTTTTTATCTGCGTTTTAGTAGGGTATGCAAAGGGAATGCACACTTAGAAGGGATTTTTCGAAATTCCCCAGCGGAGGGAGACGGAGAGCATTAAGGCTTAACCGGATGAATGGCTTTTACTGTACTATTTTAGATGCGATTTTTTGTTTTTATCTGCGTTTTAGTAGGGTATGCAAAGGGAATGCACACTTAGAAGGGATTTTTCGAAATTCCCCAGCGGAGGGAGACGGAGAGCATTAAGGCTTAACCGGATGAATGGCTTTTACTGTACTATTTTAGATGCGATTTTTTGTTTTTATCTGCGTTTTAGTAGGGTATGCAAAGGGAATGCACACTTAGAAGGGATTTTTCGAAATTCCCCAGCGGAGGGAGACGGAGAGCATTAAGGCTTAACCGGATGAATGGCTTTTACTGTACTATTTTAGATGCGATTTTTTGTTTTTATCTGCGTTTTAGTAGGGTATGCAAAGGGAATGCACACTTAGAAGGGATTTTTCGAAATTCCCCAGCGGAGGGAGACGGAGAGCATTAAGGCTTAACCGGATGAATGGCTTTTACTGTACTATTTTAGATGCGATTTTTTGTTTTTATCTGCGTTTTAGTAGGGTATGCAAAGGGAATGCACACTTAGAAGGGANAAATTATTTTGTATTTCATATAATGATTATACTTGATGCAAACACTATTGATATATATATTAGAAACGGGATTTGCATCAAAATATTCAAATTGAAAGACATCTTGTTATCAATATATTTTTATATCCTCAAATTGAAGTCAGCGCTTAATGGAGTAAAACATTAACATATTTATTTTATTTTATGTACCACATTTGGACAATTCGTCAGTGGCTATGAGAACCTGTATAAAAAAATTTTTTGTTCGATGTTCGAGTTTCGAGAGAAATTAAAAGTGTTTAGAAAAAACGATAATAAATCGAACAACCTTATTAATATTTTACATTAATGGCACCCATTTAGAGTGTATGTTGCAATCACCTTCGGTCCATTATCTCTTCACATAGTTACGTATAATTTCTTCTCATTGAGAGTGACAGCTATGGTTCTGCACAAAGTGAAAAAGTCTTTAACTGACATTTACATGGAAATCAGATTTCCGATGTTTCGGGGTCAATTTCACTGTTCCCGAAATCTCTATATTAAATCAGAGTATCTCATTCGAAACATAACGGATTTATTAGGTAATGTGTCAAATTTTAGGTTTTATTTATATACTAGCTGCAAGGACCCGCTTCGCTGGAATTTTAAAAAGTAACAATAGTGAAGATTAAGATAATTACATTATAGCTAATCTTACCCGTTTTCACAGAATGCAAGAATTAGGTCACCCGTTTCTGATTAGAGACCTGGTCCCGATTCTATTTCTGAACGTCTCCTGTTCACGTCAAGTCAAACGAACTATTTTCAACGTTTCTGGAACGTTTACAATCGTTCTATAATCGAACGAATATTCGAATTTTATGTTCGAATTTAATTCGAACAAATTCGAACAAAACATTCGAAATAGAAAGCCACTTTCAACCACTTTCAGCCTCATATCTCCCGCACCCTTATAGCTATCGAGACGCAACCACCCCTATGCACGAATGGAGACTTGGGGCTACTACCACATACAAACATCATTCACGTGCGATGTGTTGTTTTTGCGGAAAAGTAAAATATAGGGACATACATGTCCATTTTTATATATATATATAGATATAGATATAGTTATAGATATTTGACACGAATGTAAACAATTACAAAGTAAAATAATAAAAAAAAAAAGCTGCATTTTTTTTTCTTCATCCAGCAATGCTCCTAAACCTATAAAGATCTAATTTTAAACTTAATTCCTTGTTTCTATGATTGAGAAGCTTACGAAATTTCTCTGTTGAATAGTCAAATTTCATAGAAATTCCGCATAGAGCAATCTTATTTTTATCGTTTAATTTTATACTTGTAAAAATAAAATTTGCATCGAAACGAATGAATGTCATTGAAAGTGTTCGCAAATTGAAACTTTTTATAACGAACTTTTAACGCCCTATTGAAAACGTTCCGATCTCTTTGCCGAGTGCCAAATGTGATCATCTTAGGTCTTAATATAATAAAACAATCAGTTATTTTTACAATTATTTCTACAATCAAAAATTGCTTTAATTTGTATCGAAACTATAACAGTAAAAACGTAAAAATACGAAACTAGCGCAAATTAAAAAATCATTATTATTATTGGATGAGAGCCAAACTTTCTTCATGGGCGTATTCTTTTAGTAAAAATAATCTTGTAACTTCAATGCGAAATGTTAGAAACGTGAATACAGTCATGTGCAAACCGTTTTCATGTTCCGATCTTATCTTTACCAAAGAAAAACTNTATAATAAATAAAAAATAAATGCAAGATTTAATTCGTTTATTAACATCGTTACCGAATTGCATGCTTTGCAAATTAATGAAATTTTGCTTCGTGTTCTCTACGAGATGTTTCGTCGTCAAATTTTTCTTCACAGATGTCACATTCTAGTTCGACTCCTTCAACCATCACTTCTGAAAATATTTCCAATTCTGCTAAAGGTTCCAGTTCGTTCATGTTTAAATATTCGGCTCTATTCATAATTTTACTATTTTCTGAATCGCTACTAAGGGTTTCCACAACATCTTCTTCATATTCTGCTAATTGAGATTTTTGACTATTCGTTGATGGTTTTTCCATTGATTCTATCTGCTCTTTGTATTCAATGTCATATTCTACATCTTGAATATATTCAACGCTTGCCTAAGAATTCGAAAATGTATATAATATAATATAATTCAGTTAATTAAACTAAACTCACTATCACTATATATTCAAGTCATAATTAAGGTCAACTGCATCATTCAAAAATTCATTTTCTGAGGCTAAATTTATAAAATAGAATTTATAATTTATTTTTTTAGTTTACTATTGTAATTAATGAAAGTGAGTACTTTTACACAGTAAAGTATTCTGATTTTATTTTTGATAGACTATAGTTTAACACGATAATCATTTTTAATGTATTAATATAAATTCATTTTATATATTTACCAAAATATTTTAATCTGGAATGAAGTTGAGGATTTTCTTTAGAATAAATTTGTACTTGGTCCCTTAAACTTGACAACTTTTTGCATCATATGAAGTGATAGATTTTATGAAAATATCGTGTGGCCTTTATTGAAAGAAACTGTATTATAATTAACGAATTATTCGATTTTACAAGTAACAAGACTCTTTAAGCATTTAAAAGGAAACAGGGAATTTGCGAGTTTCGTAATGATATAATAATGTATTATGAGTATAATTCGAAATATATTTAATCTGGGTGCTTACTTAAATTTAACGTGTTATTTTGGAAATACCAAATAATATTAGTGTATAAAAGCTAGGCTTATATGCTAATGTATATACTTTTCTTTAAACGTATGTTTAATTTGTCTCACAGCATTAGAAAGATAGAAATATCTTTATTTTAAATTTGGATTACAATTGCATTTCGAGTAGGATTACACTCCCAACTCTTCTTCACTGCATATAAAGGAATAAATTTACTTTATCTGAATTATATCATTTATAAACATACATAATAGTCTAATATTCTACATAAAAATTATATTTTTACGCATTTAAAGTCGGTGGACATCAGTACACTTTGGTGAAGACTTTATGGTTGTTAATGTAATGTGACATAACAACGACAATAAGTTTAATCCAGCACTTTTAATCCATTAGAAAAAAGAGCGCCGTGTTTTCGAGTTTTTTTTTTCATTACAGTATTCGATTAATTATTGATAGAATTGATAGATTATATTTCAAAAAACTTTTTGACATACCCTGCAGGATGATTCAATTTTATTATCTGGATGAATCCTAATGACGTGAGTTTTTAAATGCTCTTTTTGTTTGAATCTTTTCTTACAAATAGTGCACGAAAATAGTCGTTCATTTGTATGAGATCTTTTTTGCCGTTCCAAATGAGATCGATCTGGAAAACTTTTATTACAGAAATCACATGAACATTTACTTACTTTCGTTTCTTTTGACAAAATCTATTTAACATAAGTTTTACAACAGAATGTACTTATATATAAGTTTACTTTTAATGTACTTTTTATACATTAAAAGTAGAATTAAAACTAAATTATTCTAAAAAAGCAGTTAAAACTTAACATTTTCAAAGAAATCTCATTTTCTATAAATTTTGAATGTTTATAGAAAGAAAACATACTTGGTAATTAATAAGTATGAGTTATTGAATCGCAGTAACTAGAAATTTATCAGAAATTTTCGTTATTTAACTCTTGTTAAAATAACTTATATAATAACCGACAAAAATTGTTTTTGTCTACTCAGAATTAAGAAATCAATTATATTCTGTAGCTTTAAATATAGTTAGATGAACGCCAATATAAAACGCAAAATAAAATACTCCACTTCTATTTTGTTTAAAAAAGAATTTAGTAAAAGTACGGTTAAACACATTAATACTTTAAAGGACTATTCTCAGAAATTTATGCTATTTTCTATCTCTCTTTTTTAAAATATATTTATATTAATGTTAATATGTTGATATGTAATTATTTTCCTTCGTATGTTTACAGTAGTGGCTTATCAGAGTATTTAAAAGTGTAAATTTTAGTACTTGATTTAATCGATTGTAAATTTTGAATTTTATTTCAAAATATGACAGTGATAACGAGCGAAGTATTTTAATGCTTTATAAGTATAATAGATATATTATATATTTTTCTCATAAATTGTAAATTACAGCATATTTGTTTATTATTAAATACATAATTCATTAAATGTCTTGTACATCCTATCATGTAANTATATATATATACATAACCTAAAAGTATAGAGTATTATGTATATATATATACTTGTAGGTTTGTCCAAGGTACAGATCTTTATACTTAAACCGATCTGAACCAAAAGACTGCAGGAGTGTAACTTAAACCCTAGAATCGACACATCGACACTAAGCTATACATTATCACAAACTCTAATGGTAGCATACATGACATTAAATGAAGCGCTATCTATTAGCAGAAAATATCTTACTTAATCTTTGCCGCGAATCACTAATTGTAATCATGTTTTTAAATTTTCGATCATTTTTTTCAACGGTGTAACCTCCTATTTTATTCTTCAATTTCACAAAGAACACTTAAAANCAACAAATATAGATAAAAGAGAGAAAGAAATTGGAGATACATATAAGAAATGTATTCTAAATGAATACCCAAAAAGTTTATTAAATGATTGGTACCATAGATTTTTAAGAAACAGATTCAAAGTTAAACGGCGTCAAAAATAATTCAATCAAAAATTAATTAGATACGCTCCATGCTTAATTAGCAGATTATCAAATATTACGATTATAATTATAATAAGTACGAAAAAAGATTTATTAGAGGAAGAAGGTGTTGTTTATCGGATAAAATGCACGTGTTTTTACAACCCTAGTTTTTACGTTGGTGAAACAAAACGAAGATTAAAGATTCGACTGTCAAAACATCTGGCTGCTATAAGGTTAAAAATTAGTAATTCTTCTTTTTTCCAACATTGTAATAGTAATAATAGTCAGATTAATACTAATAAATTATTAGAGGTAGAAGGTGTTGTTTAGTTTATCAGATAGAATGCACGTGTAACAACCCTAGTTTTTACGTTGGTGAAACAAAACGAAGATTAA
>NW_019384865.1:290623-292576 GCF_000671375.1 Centruroides sculpturatus
TACATAATACTCTATACTTGTAGGTTTGTCCAAGGTACAGATCTTTATACTTAAACCGATCTGAACCAAAGACTGTAGGAGTGTAACTTAAACCCTAGAATCGACACATCGACACTAAGCTATACATTATCACAAACTCTAATGGTAGCATACATGACATTAAATGAAGCGCTATCTATTAGCAGAAAATATCTTACTTAATCTTTGCCGCGAATCACTAATTGTAATCATGTTTTTAAATTTTCGATCATTTTTTTCAACGGTGTAACCTCCTATTTTATTCTTCAATTTCACAAAGAACACTTAAAATGTCTTCTTTGAAGTCGGTGATGGCTCTCTTGCTTTTCCTTTACAATTTCTCTTAAATGTAACTCCGCAGATTGCAATTATAGGTAGTCAGATCCACTAAATACGGAGTTTATTTTAGGATCTTCTGCAAGAACTGGGAAAGTTTATTTGCTATCAATCGATTACCGAAATAGCTAAAAAACGGTTCTTTATGGATCCTACAAGTACAGGATTTTGTCAGACAACAGCCAGAATTTGCCATGTTTTGACCAGATTTCCGGACGTAATAAAAAATTTTATCTTTCAGAATTATCCACTTGATTCGTTTAATATTTAATAAGTTTGTTGAATGAATGTCGATCAAATTATACATTGTGGTGTTGTTGCTGTCCAAATGCGTCTCTACGAATGCCGAGTGTTTTCAGGATTATGTTAAGATTCGTTTCAAATTTATACGGACACGAAAAATTGAAGTAAAACCCAAATTTGCTACATTAAGTGACAAATGTTTTATTAAAAATAACATGGATTTACGTGTTTGTACACTGCAAAATAAGAACTCTTATTAAACATTAACATTGCGTCACTGAAAATAATATTTTTGAAAATTTTGTACCAAAAAGCTATCACATATTTATCTGGACAGGTGTCAAATTGCAAAGTTTTCATACAATTTAAATACAATAGAAACGTACAAAGACAGAAACAATATACGTTATTTCGATTAAACGTAAATATAATTAAACATAATTTGAAGAACATAAATATTTAAATTGGAAGATTAATGTAAAATAGTTTAAATGAAATTTCTGTTAAGTCAACATAAGACATTTTCCATTAATAAACGAGAATATTATATCAGCAATGGCGTCACGTCTGATGCTATTGACGAAATGCATACTGTGATGTCATGAGTGACGTAATTTTCTCATTTGCATTCAATCGCAGCGAGACGCATTTACTTTTAGGATTAACTGGAAGAAAATCTTGATTTTTGGNGCTGCTATAAGGTTAAAAATTAGTAATTCTTCTTTTTTCCAACATTGTAATAGTAATAATAGTCAGATTAATACTAATAAATTAAAAATTATTTTTAGAGAAGAAAACAATGTAAACGAAAGGTAAAAGAACTCTTCGTTATAATTATGCAGAACAATAATGTAATTTTAAATACGGGAATGTTAACAGCGGAATGCTGGGAATTTTTTTGTTAACAATATAAGTGGCTATTTAATGAGTTGATTGTCAAAACGTAAACGTATTGTTAGCCCCGCTGAAGACGCCTTTCATAGGCGTAATGCATTTGGGAGCTTGTGAGTAATGTAAATAAAAGTTTTTTCTCTGCCAATTGATGTCTTTTTATACCTTTTTAACTTTAATTTTTTAGCGATTTTTGGTTTTTAAGACGTTCAATTTTAGCTGTGGTTATTAGTAAAACAGAGGATGACTTTTATAAACTTGATACCAAAACAGGTATTTTAAAACAATTGTATGCAAAATCTGAATTCAGTGTTTGCAAAGAGAGATTTTTAACGAAAGAAGATGGATGTCCCTGCTGTAGAAATATCTTTACGTCAAACAGCAATAAAACAATCTCTTGGTACTGGGCAGGGTTTCAGAAAATGTGACTGCAAATCTAAATGTACCACAAATAGGCGTGCTTGT
>NW_019384865.1:299046-320618 GCF_000671375.1 Centruroides sculpturatus
TACATAATACTCTATACTTGTAGGTTTGTCCAAGGTACAGATCTTTATACTTAAACCGATCTGAACCAAAGACTGTAGGAGTGTAACTTAAACCCTAGAATCGACACATCGACACTAAGCTATACATTATCACAAACTCTAATGGTAGCATACATGACATTAAATGAAGCGCTATCTATTAGCAGAAAATATCTTACTTAATCTTTGCCGCGAATCACTAATTGTAATCATGTTTTTAAATTTTCGATCATTTTTTTCAACGGTGTAACCTCCTATTTTATTCTTCAATTTCACAAAGAACACTTAAAATGTCTTCTTTGAAGTCGGTGATGGCTCTCTTGCTTTTCCTTTACAATTTCTCTTAAATGTAACTCCGCAGATTGCAATTATAGGTAGTCAGATCCACTAAATACGGAGTTTATTTTAGGATCTTCTGCAAGAACTGGGAAAGTTTATTTGCTATCAATCGATTACCGAAATAGCTAAAAAACGGTTCTTTATGGATCCTACAAGTACAGGATTTTGTCAGACAACAGCCAGAATTTGCCATGTTTTGACCAGATTTCCGGACGTAATAAAAAATTTTATCTTTCAGAATTATCCACTTGATTCGTTTAATATTTAATAAGTTTGTTGAATGAATGTCGATCAAATTATACATTGTGGTGTTGTTGCTGTCCAAATGCGTCTCTACGAATGCCGAGTGTTTTCAGGATTATGTTAAGATTCGTTTCAAATTTATACGGACACGAAAAATTGAAGTAAAACCCAAATTTGCTACATTAAGTGACAAATGTTTTATTAAAAATAACATGGATTTACGTGTTTGTACACTGCAAAATAAGAACTCTTATTAAACATTAACATTGCGTCACTGAAAATAATATTTTTGAAAATTTTGTACCAAAAAGCTATCACATATTTATCTGGACAGGTGTCAAATTGCAAAGTTTTCATACAATTTAAATACAATAGAAACGTACAAAGACAGAAACAATATACGTTATTTCGATTAAACGTAAATATAATTAAACATAATTTGAAGAACATAAATATTTAAATTGGAAGATATAATAAAGAAAAATATGTTTTATTCTAATTTTAATTTCACTTTTATATTCAAACAAGGGGAGACTATCCGATTTCTTTTAGAAAGAAGGATATAAACTGTTGTTTTTTTCTTTTTCTAGAAGGGACAGATGTATATGTGGTGTACAGTACCTGACTCGCCATTAGATGCGTTTCATATTATCGCTGTTTGTACTTTTTTTGCCAAAATTACGTTTGGAGACATTTGGGGTTCCCTGTTTTTCATTTAATCAGTTTAAAAAACTTATTTCTGATTTTGATTTATTTTTTAAGGCTGGCTTAAAGCGAAAATAGTGGTTATTTTATGTAAATTTCATCTTGGGGCGTGGTCTGCCTATTATTTAACCTGGGGTTGCTTGGACTGCTTGGGAGACTATCCGATTTCTTTTTGAAAGAGTGATATAAACTGTTGCTTTTTCTCTTTCTAGGTAAGATTTAACCTAGTTGGTTGTTAATTTGTTCCGGATAGTTTTCCCATGTAGTTCTTTAAGTTTTTTTTATTGAATTTAGTTTAGAATGATTTATGAATTGTGTAATTTTCTATTAATATAATATGCTACTGCAATTGATGGATATATCTGTGGAACATGTTTATATTATTTTGTAAGGTTATGTATACTTTTGTTTTGTTTTGTTCTATCCTAACATCAGGGTCTTTGTACCAGAATGCTAAATAAATAAATATTCAAACAATAAATGTATTTCTAATAAATTGCTGACTTGAATAAAATGATTGAGTTGAACACAAATTTATTTATATTTTCTATTATTTTTAATTTTAAAAATAAAGATATTTACAGGACTTATTTACTAATTCGATTTTCTGCCTGCAAAAGATCAAAAATATTTTTATAATAAATAAATATTTTATTGAATTATATATCGACCATTTTGGTCAAATACCTATTGTCATGGTTTCTGGTAGTAACATGATTTCACACGTATAATAAATAAAAAATAAATGCAAGATTTAATTCGTTTATTAACATCGTTACCGAATTGCATGCTTTGCAAATTAATGAAATTTTGCTTCGTGTTCTCTGCNCAAGATTTAAATCTTTTAGTAGTATTATTACAAAATTGTATCTGTTGCAAATTAATATTCAGAAGTGATTAATCAACTTAATGAAATTTTGCATCGTGTTCTCTACGAGATACTTCGTCGTCAAATTTCTCTTGACAGATGTGACATTCTAGTTCGACTCCTTCAACTATCACTTCTGAGAATATTTCCAATTCTGGTAAATCTTCTAGTTCTTTCATGTTTAAATATTCGTCTCTATTCATAATTTCACTATTTTCTGAACTGATACTAAGGGTTTGCACAACAGCTTCTTCATATTCTACTGATTGAGATTTTTGACAACTCGTTGATGGTTTTTCCATTGATGCTTTCTGCTCTTTGTCTACAATGTGATATTCTACATCTTGAATATATTCAACGCTTGCCTAAGAATTCAAAACTGTATATAATATAATCTAATTCAGTTAATTAAACTAAAATGACTATCACTATATATTCAAATCATAATTAAGGTCAACTGCATCATTCAAAAAATCATTTTATGATCATAAATTTATGGAATGGACTTTATAATTTATTTTTTAAATTTATTGTTGTAATTAATTGTGGGGTTCGGGGCCGTAAAGATTTATTACTTACTTTTTTGAGTAGAGTCCTGCCACCAGGTGTGTTTTGTCGGACATACTGCTGTTTGAGATGAAATGAATGAATGATTAAGGCGCGAGGGTAAGAGTCACTCCTTAGTCCAGGAATGAACCTCTCAGGAGGGGGAATGCAGAATCAGATATAACTAATTTAAGGACATTTATTAACATAAACGAAAGTTTAGAACCGAACTATAAAACCCGATTTTCGAAANAAAGTTCGCTGGGAAACAATAGTCACCACGCGTCTAATCGTGGCAGTTAGTGGCATATTGAGTTTGCATTTGCTCAATACAATTTTTACTGTTATTGACGACATATGACGTTGCTGTTGACTCATCTATTTGTATTGGTTTTTTATTTTTTTACATCGATCGTTTCATACAGATTGTTGAATATTTTGTTGCATTTAATACTTTTTATTTTACTTTTATCTAAACGAAAAAAAAGAGAATCGGAGCTGAGATTTTACCATTTCCATACTACCCATTTACTTCTATTTGCTTTACAATGGTAGGGGACGGTCTGTTTCGAAATATTTAAGAACCGGAGTGGTAAGAAAACATTTTTTGGTTGACACAGTTAAATGACATATGCAAAAAAGCGAATGTTTGATATCAACAGACTTTTTAGTTTGTAAAACACGCTTCTAATTTCACGATTCTTTAATTAAAGTTCCTGAAAATTACTACTTTTTTGTTTTCGTTTAAAAAATACATAAAATGATATATTTTGAGTAACTTTTTAATGAAACAAAATATATTACTCACCTAAAATCACAAAACCCGCAATAAAAGAATCGTTTTTTAAAATTTATCTATGAATACACAGAATGACTGTTTTCCGCATGTCAAACGTTATAATAGATTGCTATCGCGTCTAAATATGGGTTTTAAAAGAGAGTTAACAAAGGCGGTGATTATAGAAAAATTACAGATTGTATATTACTTTGTATATGAATAACAAAGCGTGTCGAAATTTGTAAACTTTTCATAGTGTGCAAACAATTTATTATGTATATTTATACTTAAATTTCATTTTTAAAAGTATCTAATTTGTACGATAACAGGCGCAATTGCAATCTTTACATAGGACGCAAAATCACCTGGCACCGGATTGCCCATTTATCATTTTTTTATTAGTTTTTATTTAACTTGTTATATTTATCTATTAATTTTCGTTATTCTAGTTTTACCTTACGATATTAGTTACCATTAGTTATACTATAGGTTATTCTTGATTAATCTTTTTGTGAATTTTACGCGTATGTAAAATATAAATAAGTATTAATTTGTTCTGTAATATCTTATGTAGATTTACTATAAAATTAAAACTGATTAGCAGCATGTAATTCAAAATGCATTTTTTAATGATGTATAAAAATCAAATTACTTTTTCATTCAGAAGAATCAAGAAGAAAAACAATACGCAATCAAGTAATGAAATTCTAAAAGTTCATTAATTAATTAAATGGAAATTGTTTCTGAAGAAAAATTTATCTAAAACAAAGAAAGTTTTGAAACAATTATTACAGTTAAATTCATTCTAAATAATTTACGATGGTAGATTTCCTTTTAATAGTAATTTTACTAGTGGTATAGCTTATTAAAATTCACAGGGAAAAAGTTTTGTCGTTTCGATTTTCTCCAAAATTTACCTTGCTGTTTAGAAAAGAAATATAGATAATGACAACAGTAATTAAAAATCATCAGATATAGCATAAATAATTTCAAATTTGAAAATATACTGTACATCTTAAATCGTATTATTTTGAAATTACCGTTTATAGAGGTATAGAAAGACTGATGCTGATTATCAAATGACTGAAAGTACAAATTTCAAATTATTCGTTTTTATTTTGTGTTAATACTTTACGTGAACAATGCTGTGTTGTTTGTTAAATGAATAAAGGTTACAGAATAAAAGTATTTACAGTAATCACGTAATAAAGTCACCTAAAAAAATCTGATAAGGAATTATAAAAATCTTTTACAACCTGAATAACTTTCCTTACATTATAATATTTAAGTAAATTTTAAATGATTAATTTCAGAAAATTGCTTTACGTACCTTGGAAGAAGATGCGGTTTGTTCCTGTGGATGTGCTATTTTCATGTGTTTTTTAAAGTCACATTTATGTTTGTACGTTTTCTTACAAATATCGCATGAAAACGGTCGACTTTTTCTATGAGAGATTAGATGTCTTGTTAAAGTGGATAACCATGGAAAACTTTTACCGCATTGGTCACATTTATGATCTTCTTTCGATTTTTTCCGGGGAATCTAAGTATCAAATGATTTGTAAATTACTATTTGCTGTTTATTACATTCTAAAAAGAAAATTAAAATATTAATATACTTTGTAAATTCGTTATATTTTGTATGCATTATAATTTGTTATTATTGAATAAATTATNTATGAGAGATTAGATGTCTTGTTAAAGTGGATAACCATGGAAAACTTTTACCGCATTGGTCACATTTATGATCTTCTTTCGATTTTTTCCGGGGAATCTAAGTATCAAATGATTTGAAAATTACTATTTGCTGTTTATTACATTCTAAAAAGAAAATTAAAATATTAATATACTTTGTAAATTCGTTATATTTTGTATGCATTATAATTTGTTATTATTGAATAAATTATTTCATAATTAATATTTACGATTTTTACGGTAGAGATATAACAAGTATATATTTTAATCTTTCACTGTAAATTATGTTTTAATTTATAATTAAATGAGTTATATAGTCCATCATAATATTATATTTTATACTTTAAGTTAATAAATTTGTTATATTTTATTTCGTAAAATATTTATGCACTTAAATGCAAAAATAAACATAAACATAATTCTTACAGTAATAATGTCAGAAGCGATTGCATGTGGATGTAATCGTTTGACATGTGATAACAGATCAAATTTCCTTTTTGTAGCGTATCCACAGTTGCACTTGAAAGGTCGTTCTTCCGAATGTATTCTTTTGTGAATTGCTAAATTCCAAGACTGGGAGAATTTTTTACCGCAAATATCGCATCGAAACGGTCTCTCACCAGTATGGCTTCTCAAGTGCACATCTAACTGCGATTTCCATAGAAATATTTGGTTGCATTCAGGGCATTCAAGTTTCTTTTTTTCATCCTTAAAAAAATATTCGTTGTGTAAAGCATTTCAGATTATTAGGTTCGTCATTAATATTTTCAGAAATATTATTTCTTTATATCAAAATATAATAGTAAAATACAGTTTTTGTATTTTTCGATAAAAAGTAAAATTTTACATTTTTTATTTTTTACAATTTCGAATGACAAGTGTCGTCTATTAATTAAAAATAACGCGTAACAAAACACATTACAAGTTTTACTTACCTTTTCTGATTGCATTTAAAAAATAAGTAATTAAAATTCTAAATTCACTTTATAAATTTTGAAAAGACGAAAAAGCAAGAATGCACCACAATAATGTAAAATCTAGGAATTGTTTTGTCACATTGACGTATTGTGCTTATTTCTTAGCTTAAAAAGACAAAAATTCCGACTGAAATTATTTCTTATTATTAAAAAAACCGTAAGCTACTTAATTAAACACCAATACAGTAATAACTCGGTTTTAGTCGAAACCAACAAAAACCGTGACAAATCTTTTCGTATGAATCAATCAGAATCTAATCAATTCGTTCTAGATATATCAAAACACATACCAAGAACACATTCTATAGACAATAAATATAGCAATTAAAACTAAAAACAATAAGATTATTGATATAGATAATGGTTTTTTCAAATATGATAAGCTATGAAACAGATGCTTCAGTTAAATGTTTTTGATTGATCCAAAAGAGGAGAAGACTTTACCTTTAAGTGAAAGCTTATTGGGATGATTCCCTTCAATCAACAACACTCTAACACATTTGCAAGTAAACTTTATATTATTTCACGTACCTCAATTTTATATTTATAAAGTAAGTGAGTGTTTGTGTTGATATAATTTGCTCTATAATAGTTAATATTTTTTATTCACACCAAATTACGTTTTTGTTTATTGTTAAGTGCTAGAGTAGGCCTATTGTTTGTAGTATAAAGTCAGCTTGCCCAAATATTTTGCACAACATTCGTCCCTGTTAAAATTTCTAGAAAAAGTTTAATGTATGAGTAAAAGTGTTTCAAATTTTTGTTTGTATGTAAAGGTTAGTCAGTTAGTTATTGCTTATTACAAAATTAATGCTGAGAGTTGACTGTGTTTTAGTATTGCAATATTTAATCTTGTCTGTATTTGGGTAGTTTTATGAGCGAATAATTTTATCTAAGTTGTCGAACTCTGTCGTAACATATATACAGTATATAATAGCCTTGTGTATTTGAAAATATGTTTCTCAAAGAGTTTGCTATGGGCATCTGTGGTTTTGGGAATCACTGCTGGTGTTTGTGGTAAAATAAAATTAATTTGGGGAGCGTGGAGAATGGTAGGGTGTCCGCGAAAGATTTCGTAAGAAATTAAAATGGTCTCTGCGCTTAATAAATTTCATACATTATGATATTTTAAAATTTATTTTGTTTCCTTATAGAATATTGTACATTTATTTTTATCTTTCTTATTTTATTGGTTGTATTTTATGATTACACAAATTATTTAATGACTAAAATATATAGAACGATTCAATTATTTTTATCAATAATAATGGTTTTCTATGAAAATTCAACAAATAAAATAAAAAAAAATTTATTAATTTTATATTTTAGATATAGAGAGAAAAGAGAGAAGCAAGAGTGAAGCATGACAGAGGATAGAAGATTGTTATTAGAATTAAATATGGAAACAATGAATTAAAGCTAAATTTTATTTATTTTTGATTTCATTCAAATGTTTGTCCAAGTTGAATATTAAGAATTAAAATTATTTGATGTTGCACTACCGTATAAACAAGTGTACACAGTTTGTAAGTAGTGCACCAACAATAGAAAGTTTACGAACAGACTGAAGAAGTAATTTCAATTTGTTTTTTAAATCTAAAAACGCAAATATTTGACGCAACGATTTTTTCAATGAAAATTGAAAAAAAATCATTAAAATAGCTATAAACCCTTTTCTGTTTTCATCTTACATCTGGAATAAGGAAAATTAAAATATCTGTATATTCATCTATATATCTAAAAGCGCTGCAGGAAATTTAAGGTAGGTCTAAATTTAAAACAGGTTAGTTAACTATTGTATAAATATATCCAAATAACTATTGTTATAATTTACCGTAATAACAAATGTAATAATTGAATTTACCAATTTATAAAAATGTAAAAAACCTGAAGAGGGGTGCAAGTTACACGAAAATATTACACCCGAAATGCATAGTAAATAAGTAAATAAAGAATACGAAGATAAGATTTTGTGTCTGATTAAATGCGAACCAGGCAAAAAACGGCGGTTATTTCTGTAGAATTAATCCATAAAGTTTCATCAATTTTTGAGGAAATATTTTTTTGAAATTTTATACTTAAAAGTCTTTTCGTTTTTTGTGAAGATAATCACGGAATTTCAAATCGAAATGTTAAAGATTTGAATACAGTCATGTTTATACCGTTTTCAACAGCGAAGCTTATCTTCACCAAAGAAAAACTAAAAACGATTTGAATGTTATCCAAATAGTCAGAATGTTTAAATTGACTTAAATTTTTTGCAACTCGGTTCATTGTTTGGATAACATTTGTATGTGAAAAATATTATAAACACGATTTTATGCAATTATGCAACAATAAGATGTTCTCACATATGACTTCTGAAATAAGGTGGGCTAATTCAACATTGTTGTATTTTTTATCAGCAATTCGACTTGTTTGTCCTTATTTTAGAATAATTTTATGCATTTTCAAACGATTTCATTTTCTTTTTCTGTTGAACTAGTTTGAAAGTGTTTAAAATGTAAATACAATAGAAACGTAAAAAGACAGTGACTATTTACGTTAATTCGGTCAAAAGTAAATACAACTATAGATTATTTGAAGAACATAAAAAGATGAATGGAAAACACAATAAAAAAACAGGCTTTATAGAAATTTTAAACGTAATTTTATAAATATATTTTTACTGAATTCCTGACTTGAATAAAATAAATGAGTACAACACAAATTTATTCATATTTTCATTTAATTTCAATTTTGAAAATAAAAAGATATACAAAACCTAATTACTAATCTGATTTTCTGCATGCAAAACATCAAAAATATTTTTATAACAAACAAAAAAAGAATGCATGATTTAAAACGTTTGTAACATCGTTACCAAATCGTATGCTTTGCAAATTAATGAAATTTCGCTTCATGTTCTCTACGAGCTACTTCGTTGTCAAATTTCTCTTCACAGACGTGACATTCTAGTTCGATTCCTTCAATTATCACTTCTGAAAAAATTTCCAATTCTGGTAAATCTTCCAGTTCGTTCATGTTTAAATATTCGTCTCTATTCATAATTTCAGTATTTTCTGAACTGATACTAAGGGTTTCCACAACAGCTTCTTCATATTCTACTGATTGAGATTTTTTATCACTCATTGATGGTTTTTCCATTGATTCTTTCTGCTTTTTCTCTACAATGTCATATTCTACATCTTGAATATATTCAACGGTTGCCTAAGAATTCAAAAATGTATATAATATAATCTGATTCAGTTAATTAAACTAAAATGACTATCACTGTATATTCAAATCATAATTAAGGTCAGCTGCATCATTCAAAAAATTAATTTACTGAAGATAAATTTATAGAATGGAATTTATAATTTATTTTTTAATTTACTATTGTAATCAATGAAAGTGAGCACTTTTAAATAGTAAAGTATTCTAATTTTCTGTTTGATGGAATATAGTTTAAAACGATAATCCTTATATACAATACTAGCTGTTACCCGCGACGTTGCCCACAGGGATTTTGCAAATAAACCGCATTTATTTAATATGCTTCAATATCCTTGAATTATTACAATATAAATGTTTCCGTCTGCAAGTACGTATTTTCTATTACCAGGACTTGTTATACTGGCTTTACAGGTAATGCAACAAAGTTTCACAGATAAAAAATTTGTTTTACTTGATATATTTTTTATTTGTTTTATTTGATGACGGAAAAATTTATACTATAAACCGCATTTATATTCATTATTTCAAGAACCATAGTAATTGTTATTTAACACCTACCGCCGAGAACGGTGATAATTGCTCAGAATCAAACGAACTGTTTTCAATTTGATACATTTTCTGGAACTTTTACAATCGTTCTATAATCGAACCAATATGCAATAACAAATTCGAATTTAAAACGGTTCGAACATTTTGTTAAAAAATCGAAATATATAAAAATATTTATAACAATGTTTGAAATGTTCACTGAATTTAATACACTGAAAGACTAAACGTAGTGCAACTACGTTTAGTCTTTCAGTTTAGTCTTCTACGTTGAGAGAAAAAAATTATGTCTTAACCTGAAGAACAGCTTCTACTGTTCTTCAGGATAAGACATAATTTTTTTTAAGACACAAGAAGTTAAGATATAATTTTTAAATTACAAAATTCCCTTCCTTTTCTTACAACACTGTTAGTTTGTTAAAACCAAGTTTTAACAAATTAACTGTGTTGAAAAATTTCCTATTGTGACAATGCCGAAAGACCCCCTTATGCTTCGGCACCACAGAACCGAAGAGTCGATCTCGCATCAGCAAAAACCGCAATGACAAATTCTGTCAGGACTGACACGACTATGTCTTCTAAGTATATAAAGAAACCTAGATCAGGGGTGTCCAACCCGCGGCCCGCGGGCCGCATGCAACCCAAGGCAAGTTCCAATATGGCCCAATAAAAGTGTAAACAAATCGACAAATTGACAAATGTTTTAATTTTTTATTATTTATTTATTTCAACTGTATAAATTCAGAAAAGACGTTTCACAAAGCCATAAACCTTTATTCATATTTTAGTTTTGAGTGGAAATGAAATATTTTCATGTACTTGGAGATGTGTGAATGAGGAAGGATTACTAAATAAAGCTGGAGTTGTGACTCAAAGGATTATAGACCCAAATTTGGTGGAAGGAAAGAAAGGACAAAATATAAAAAGTTGTCAGAAAGGTTAAATAGTTCTTATGTTAGGCAAATATTGAGTCTTAATTTTCCAACTTTTCTCACTTCTTTATCATTTGTCATTTTTCTTCTTTTTCCGAATTTGACTCTATAATCCTTTGAGTCAAAACTCCAGCTTTATTTAGTATTCCTTCCAGCGTTGCAAGATTTGGCTACATTGTGCCAAATGTGGCTACTTTTTTTAGTTTAACGTAAAAAAATATCATTTGGCGCTTTGGCTACTTTTGGGGCTACATATCATTTATAAATATTAGTTGAATAAAAATGCACTTTAAAATGGTGTTTAGTCGCTTTTTATTAATCAGAGACTCAAGTAAATCAAATATTTGCGTTTTATCAAATAAATGAATTTATCTATTTCTAAGTAAAAATTGTAAGTGTCTGCAGAAGTAATTTTTTAAAATATCCTGTTTCGTGATAAAGTTTTAATACTTATTATTATAATCTAGACATGTTAATACTTAAATATACTTGTATATTGGGTCACAAGTATATATTATATATACTTGTGGCCCAAAACTCTTTGACTTCTTCCAATGTGGCCCAGAGAAACAAAAAGGTTGGACACCCCTAACCTAGATGGTCGCAATTTCCGTCTTGTTCCCGTGAGCGGTCGCGTCTGTGGAGGATTAGGGTTGGAATGGAGATGAAGGGAGATACCCGGAAGAAGTACACTCCCAAAGGCTATTAATTTAACAAATATCCGTTTATTCAAAGAGGCTATTTACGAGATTTAAGACTGAGGAGCTAGCTTTCTCGTTAGCTCAACTAAACCTCAAGGGGTAAGTTTATCATATCAGGAAAGAGAGAGAGAGAGAGAGAGAGCTTATAAAACTTCCGCGCCGCGACTAATACCTGGAGTTCGAGTAGATCCTTGATGTAGGTTCGTCCTTAGGCTGCCCAAAGGGATTCAGGATTTAATTGAGTTTGGGTTCTAGTTCAAGTTCGGTAAAAATTTCCGGTGCTAATTGAAGTTCAGGTCCTAAGAAAGAGTTAAGAAGTGGCGATAGTGGGACACACGCACCCGCACATAAAAGTTCACACTCGCTGTTTAAAAGGGGGTCTCTGCTTGGTTTTTCCCATGACTCTACCCGGAGTTTTAGTACTTCGGGCCCAATGTTCTAGTTTCACTCGTTACTTCCGAGTGACGCACACATGACGTGTCATTTTAAACAAGGAACTAAGTCCGAGGAAAACATTTTAATCTCTGAGTTGATCAATAATTTTTCGAAATGGAAAATTATCTTTTTCTCGAACAACAAAATGTTATAATAATCTATATATATATATATAAATGGACATGTATGTCCCTATATTTCACTTTTCCGCCAAAACTACACATCGCACGTGAATGGTGTTTGTATGTGGTGGTAGCCCCAAGTCTCCATTCGTGCACCTGAGGGGTTGCGTCTCGATAGCTATAAGGGTGCGGGAGATATGGGCTTGAAAGTGGTTGAAAGTGGCTTTCTATTTCGAATGTTTTGTTCGAAATTGTTCGAATTAAATTCGAACATAAAATTCGAATATTGGTTCGATTATAGAACGATTGTAAACGTTCCAGAAACGTTGAAAATAGTTCGTTTGACTAAACGTAAAAATTCTCTAATTAGTCTGAAAACGGGGGACCTAATTCTTGCATTCTGTGAAAACGGGTAAGATTAGCTATAATGTAATTATCTTAATCTTCACTATCGTTACTTTTTGCCCAGCGAAGCGGGTCCTTGCAGCTAGATTCTAGATTACTTAGAAAAACAGTCTTTTATATGTATAAAAAGACTATACTATTACATACAAATAAAAACCCAGCGAAGCGGGATCTTGCAGCTAGTTTATAATAATTTTATAATAAAGTATTCCCGCGAATGCGGTCCTCACACTATTAATGCTATCAGCAAATAATCTGCTTTTTTACCTCTAGTTCTGTAGAATGTTAGGTAATGTGTTTACTGAAAAATTTTTGGCCTAGGGTTTGTGAAAATACACTTATTGCCTTAAACAAAGTCAACCCACTTAAAGGAAGGTGAATCAGAGCTTAAATTTCACGATCCACTTACCGCTAATTGATTTACAATAATAGGGGACGGTCTTTTCCGAAATATTTAATGCCTGGGGTGGTGACAAAATATTTATTGCTTGAGACAGTTAAAAAGAAATATACGTGAGAGCGAATCAAAGCTTAGATAGCAATAGGCTTAATTACATTTTGTACAAAAAGCTTCGAAATTTGATGCTTTTTTAATTAAAATTTCGAGAAAATAAATAAAAATGACATATTTCGAGCAGCATTTTTTCAATGAAGACTTCAAAAACACAATGTATTACTCACCTAACATCATAAAACCACAAAAATAACTATAATTTTTCCAAAATTGATTTATGAAAACAGGAAACTACTACGTTCTGCACGTCCAACACTTAGTTTCTTGGCGCCCCTAGCTGAGGGTTTAAAAGAAACTATATTATATAATATTACTTTATAGGCCTATATTAATAAAAAAGCATGCGAAAATTTGTAAACTTTTCATACTGTGCGGAATCACCTGGCACTAGACTGCTTATGTATTATTTTTTTATTAATATTCATTCAAGTTATTATATTTATTTATTTATTCGTTTTCCTTTTTCTATTTTTACCTTACGTTGTGAGTTACCATTAGTTATACTATAGATAATTCTTTTTCAAGCTTTTTGTGAGTTTTACGCGTCTGTAAAATATAAATAAGTATTGATATGTTCTGTGATATATTAAGTAGATACGCCATAAAATTAAGACTGATTAGTAGCATGTAATTCCAAAATGCATTTGTTTTTATAATATAAGAGCAGATAAGCCCGGAGTTGTTCGAACAAAAACGATAGGAAAGATTAAGATCATTAGATTATAGCCGACCTTACCAGTTTTCACTGGATGCAAGAATTAGGTCCCCCTCTTCCGAGACTAACTAAAAAGTTTTTAGATATCCGCTGACCACACTGGGATAATTAAGATTCACAGCAACCAAAAACCAATGCGTAGTACCACTAAGTTATAAATAACGAACGTTTTCGTAATTCCTTCTGGGCTCTTCTATTTCGCTAAATTTCAAAATAAGTTGGATCTTCTCGAGTCATTCATAAATATAAATTCGAACATAATATCGAACATTAAGACTAAGAGTTCGAATAAAGCCAACTTATGCGCATGCGTTCCCCGTGTCAACTTTACATACTACAAGTTCGGACACGTGCACCGAGTATCTCGCCGACCACGAGACTGCGCCGCGCGGGTACCTATCTCGTATACGTACGCCTCTTGCCCCTTGCCAGCCGCTGACACAAAAAAAATATAATTCTTACCTATTATGATATTTTTTAATTTATATGAATGTTTAACGAAATAATATACAGCCTATGTCCACCCGAAGGTCTATTCTAAATATTGATGAAACAATTTTTCAAATCGGATAAGTAGTTTCAGAGATTACCCGCTACATTCAAACTTACAAACTTTACCTCTTCGTAATATTAGTATAGATAAAAAACCAAATCTACTTTTTCATCTTACAAATTGTTCCTGTGTGATAAGTTCACTGTAGCAATTTTGTTCTTAAGTGCTAAGTACAAATGACAAACAAAAGAACAATAAGCAATTAGTGCTAAAGCTCGAAAAATTTCACTAATTAAACAGAAAATGATTTTGCAAAAAAACTTATGTAGAGAAAAATATATTTCAAGACAATTATTACGATTAAACTTATTATAAATATTAAGTAATAAGTAAATTTCACGCTTATGGCTGCTGATTTTCGAATGAATGAAAGTACTAACTTACAATAATTACTTTTTGTTTTCTATTACTACTTCTGTTTAAATGAACAACGAAGTGTTATTTTATGAATGAAGGTTACAGAATAAAATTATTTACAGTAATTACCTAATAATGTCACCAAAAGAAATCTGAGAAACAATTTCAAAAAATCTTTTACAAGCTACATAACTTTTCTTCACATTATAACATTGAAGGAATTTTTGAAAGATTAATTTCAGAAAATGTCTTTACTTACTGTGGAAAAAGATTCGGTTTGTTTCTGTGGATGTACTATCTTCATGTGTCTAGTTAAGTGATATTTATGTTTGAAAGTTTTCTTACAAATTTCACATAAGAATCGTCGTTTTTTTCCATGAGATGTCAGGTGCAATGTCAAAGTAGATAACCATTCAAAACTCTTATCGCATTTATGACATTTATGAACTTTCTCCGGTTTTTTTGGTGAAATCTAAGTATTATAAATTTATAAGTTACATTAGCTATTTATTACACATTAAAACAGAAATGTAGTATATTAATATTTTAAAACTGATGTGAAATTTTAATGTCTCTTGTAAATTTTTTAAAATTTTCTACATATTTTTTACGCTTAATGAAAGATAAGTTATTTCATAATTAATATTTACGGTGTTTAGGAATAATATATAACAAGTATATTTTTTGATGTTTTACTGTAAAGTACCACTCTTATTTATAATAATTAAATGTGTTTTATAATTTATTATAATATTATATTTTATACTTTAATTTAATAATTATGATATATTCTATTTTATAAATATTTATTCAATTATTATTAAAAAGTAAACATTATTCATTCAATAATAAATACAGAAGCTCTTACTTTTAGATGTGTTCGATTGACATGTTCTATCAAAACATCTTTCCTTTTCGCAGTGTATGTACAGTCTTTGTAGTTGCATTTGAATGGTCTTTCTTCAAAATGTATTTTTTTGTGAACTAATAAATTTCCAGACTGGGAGAATTTTTTTCCGCAAATATTGCATTCAAACGGTTTTTCACCAGTATGAGACCTCATGTGAACTTCTAACTCCCATTTTGTACGAAATTTATTTTCACAAAAAGTACATTCGTGTATCTTTGTTTGGTCCTTTAAAAAGTATTTGTTATGTAAATTATTATATATCATTAAGATTCGATTTATTTTTTTCAAAAATACTTTTTCTTTATGTTTAATCAAAATAGTAAAATTCATGTATTTTTTCGATATGACGTAAAGTTTTAAATTTTTCATTTTTTATAATTTTGAATAACAAGGGTTACCAAATAACAATGCAATACAAAACAGATTGAACGTTTCACTTACTTTTTCTAATTGCATTTATAGAATTAATAGTCCAAATTTTAAATTCACTTCATAAATTTTTAAAAGATGAAAAACCAAGAATGCACTACAATAATGTGAAATTTGGCAATTGTTTATTCAGATTGTCATATTAAATGTGCACTAAATTAAATAGCGTTATTGTAGTAATAGCGTTGAGGAAAAATTTCAAAATTGCAGCCTGTTGACTACTTACATTATATTGCCTTTTTAACCACATTTTTTAATGACGAGAAAAAAACCTGAAAATAAAAGTTTCCAATTAATTTTTAAAACTTTAAATTACATTTTTAGCACCAAATTTGCAAAACGAATATTATTTATTATTTTTTGAAAATCTAATGAAAGAATTTTAAATATAATTTTAACAAATTTTAAATTTTTGTCTAAAATTTAAAATTTAATTCGTATTTAAGTCTGAATTGCTCCGAAAATATTGATATCAGTTTATGATTAATAAACATTTTTCAAAAGTACAGTATATGGATCATTAATGTGCTTTTACTTTTAAGAATTTTGTAAATATAACTTATATTTGGAATGCTTTCTATCTGTTTAAAAAATTCTTACGTAATTTTAAAATATTTCCGTTTCAATATTAAATTAACCGATTTTAAATATCAATATGGTCAGTTCATATGTTTTACGAAATCGTAAATTTTATTATGTTTTACATATAAAATTGTACCCTTGACTTCCACGGTGTCATTTTTAACAAACTAGTCGCATACATTCATCAGTAGAAAAAGCTTTACAGCGATAATTTCTATGAATCTGTCGAGATAACTAAAAATATGGTTTGCTAATTATGTTTGTAAACTTGAACTGTGCTTTAGATTAGCTGTAGTATATATCTAAAAAAGAATGTTCGTGAGTGCACAGATGTTTGTTTAATACAAATACATTATACATGTATTTGCGAAAAATGTAGAAATTACAATAACTGTATACTCGTTACAATAATCCTATGATATAGGCGATATAATGGCTTTAGTTCAGTTGTGTTGTTACTATTTTACGTTTGAATTTTTGGATTAAAATTGAGATTAAAATATAATTGGATTAAAATATGAGCACTGATTGTATTACCCTGGGTAAAATCTAGGTAATGTAAACAAATATAATTTTTTAAAAACATTGCTCAGTTCAGAAAGTAAGTGGCTTATTTTCTGAACTGTATTTGCAATATGAAGATAAATCTATAAGAAAGTTGACTGTGCCAAAATAGTCTGTATATTATTGAATTTTGAAGAAAATTGACGTATTTTTTAAGATGTTTATACTTCTTTGGTATACACTATAGGCGTATATATAGGCTATATAATATAATATTATACCTTTATATAAATACTTCCGAGTTTAAATTTTAAGCTTGATAGATCTAAGAGCGATTACAATGTCGAATGAAAAAAAAGCTTTGAAAGCGACATTTTCAGTTTTTAATTGCTTATATTTCAGTAATATATTTAGGAAAATACTAAAATTTTGCACACTGCCTAAAAAAACGATTATCATTTAAATGAGATATTCATAGTAGGGATATGTATCAGGAACAAAGAAATCAAAAACTTGATTTATGTGTAAATGTCGATTAGTGACTTTTTCACTTGGCACGAAACCATTGCTGTCACTCTGAATGAAAATGTTTATATGCAACTATGTGAAGAGAACGTCGATCGAATGAGATTGCTACATAAACGCGTAATGCATATCATTCATATAAAATGTTAATAACATTGTTCGATTTATTATCGTTTTTTTCTCAACTCTTATTATCTCTCATATTTCGAAAATTAAACAAAAAAATTTTTACACACATTCTCAAAGCAACCAAATTAACGTTTATAAAATAATGGTACATAAATTAAAATGAATATATTAACGTTTTATGTCCATTAAGAACTTTGAAATACTTGTGTGAGTACCAACATACACAAAAATAAACACGATCACATAACCACATAACCACGATTTTCAAATAAACTATGTCAAACAACTGAACATTTAAAAAAGTTTCCATTTATGTTGTAATTGTAAGATTGCCGACTTTTAGGGGCAATAAGTTCATTGCGCATCAGGTAAACCTACGGGCGAATCGTATATGGGTAATGGCGGTAGGAGACAATGATGACTAGTGTTTTACACGAAACCGTTTATTTTAACAACTAGCTTAACTTACATTATAAAAGAAGAACTAAAACTAAGAACGTTGGACTTCCGATGAGGTGTGTTGCTGGTGATGGTGGCACTGGAGCCTCTTCGGCAAAGAGTCCACAGATTCGGAGGTAGGCTTCGGGTGAACGGGCGATGGTTGACGTTCTGATTACCACTCACACTATTTAGCAGGCGGAGAAGCTTGGGCAGGTGCACTGGCTGGTGGACAGAGGTTCTGTAGTCTTCTCAGCACTTATTCCAAGGAGAATCAGCCATTCTGACCTTGAGATTGGGGTTTTTATAGGGTTTTCTCCGAATATCACCCTTCTGATTGGTCCTCTGTTTCTTTTGTTGTTACACTCACTAAATTACAAATATGTAATCCATAACTTTTAAATCCATATATCTTGTATTAACAACCATTCCATGAGTCGTTTGGTCACCTAAAGTGTAAATAATTTGAATTTTTACCATCTAAAATTTCACTCTTGAGACAGTTCTCAATCCTGTGACAAGTCTTAATAAGAAACTAAACATAGTGCACAATAAGTAATTAACAATAGTGGAACAAGAAGCATAATATTCGTTGCTTATTTTAGTCAAGTTGTTGTTACTATAGTTTAGTTATTCTTATTTCGAATCGTTTAATTCTCGCGTTATCTAATGACCTAATGTGAGTCCATGTTCTTCAATTTATTCATAAATGAACTTCTACCTATTGTTACATAAGATATAAATCTGCTACACACATTCAATTCTGTAAATGTAAATTTATTCAATTAAAGCCATTAATTAATTTAAAACAATAACTTTTTAAATTTTGTTTCGTACCAAAAGTATCGTTCTGCAAATGTACAGTACTTTTATGAAGTAATTTCTACAATAAATTAATTTATACGAAAATTTTCCAATATTATTTCATTCAACTGTGCTGTAACTAATATTGTTTTCCTAATGTCTAATTTTCATTAGTCTCAGACCAATGTAGAAAAATGTTAATAATTTTTGACGACTTTTTGAATTTATGTTATTTGAAAGTTAAATGTCCAAAATTAATTAGATTTGTGAAATTGTTTCTCGTGTTCATTTAAAGAAATTTCCTCAGAAAATTGTTGTCCACAAAGTCGACATTCGAATTTATCTTCATCGTTTTCAATTTCCGAGAATAACTCGAGTTGTGAGGATGTTTCAAACTTTCTAATTTCTAAATCGATGTTAAAACCTTTAAGAAATTCTTCAGCTTCTCCTGATGTGAAAATACTTTCTTGTGAAGCCACTTGTTCAGATTCAATTGAACCTCTTGCTGCAGAACTTATTGACGGTGTCTGTAAAAAATCTGATTGCACTTCTTGGCCATGTTCTGTGTCTTTCTAAAAGTAAATATCATAAACATAATGAAGGAGTTCAATTTAGTAAATGAAAAATATAAAATATTATGTAAATTGAAATAATTAAAATTAAATTTAGATCACATTTAAACTTCTTTAATATTTAAAAATTTTTATAATTTTTGTAACATTTCTTTAGAAAAATAAAATTACTATGCAGAAGAAAATGTCATTATTAAAAAACATTAGCGTGAAAAAGCATAAATTTCGAAATAATTATTACGAGTAAATTTATTTAAAATGTTTTTTAAAAGTAGATTTCCTTCGAATACAAATACGAATATTGATGTAGGCAATTAACTTAATATTAATGAAATTTTATCATTTCGTTATTATCGAGTTTCATTTCAATGTTAATAAAAACTTAATTCGAAGTCAATTCTTATCCGTATTTAACATGCAGATAATATTTGACTACTGATATTTACTGCTCTAACAGAAATTTCGAAATTTGGCATTGGTCATATCCTAAATCGGCTAATACCTATATCATGACCGATATAGATTTCAGAATAAAAGTTTCTAAATTTTAACAAGTTATACATATTAGTTAACATGTATATGTATTTAGATATAGCCAGCGCTATCATTTATGCAAATAAGGAAACCTCCCAAGGCGTCAGCCATAAATGAGCACAAAATTTCAACATATACTTAATATACCCTTTACAAAAGTATTAAATAGTGATATATTATTTATGTATCGATTATTTTTCACAAATCAAACTATGTTACTATTTATTCAAATCTTGGTTCTTTTTTTACCTAAATGATTTAGACTTATTAGCGATTCAGAATTTATATAACAAAAATATTTTAAAACATTGTAAATTATAAAATATCATGTTTCGGTATTTTATACTGTTTTTGTAAATAAGATAGAAGAGAACATTTTCAAATTAATTTTAAAAAATGTTAAAAATTTTGATATTTGAAGTGTTACAAATTTTATATTACTTTGTTTATTAATAATAAAGCACGCCATAATTATTTTTATTTTGCCTGACACTGCGTATTTATTATTATTTTTTGTATTTAGTAATGTTATTATATTTATTTATAGCATCACTAAATATTCCGACCCCCCGATTTCATTAAACGCATATATAATAAAATATATTGATTAAAAAAAATTAAAAAAATATTGGAGGTTGTTTTGACATCAGAAAGTAGCTTTAATTAACTTTACCGAAGGAAAATCCGTGTATTTCAAGTTTAAAACCATGAATGAAATTTGATAAAAAAGTCCGATTAAAAAACAATAAGTTGTTAATAGTGCGTCATTAAAGGTAGATTAAAATCGCGATAGAATTTTTTCGCGCGGGAAAAAATTTTCAATTGGAAAGAACAAATAACAAACATAAAAACAATAAGCAATCAAGTGCTAAAGCTCAAAAAATTTCATTAATTAAACAAAAATTGTTTTTGTAAAAAAATTATCTAGAGAAAATATATTTCGAAACAATTATTACGATTAAACTTATTACAAATAATTATAATCAGTAAATTTAAGCTGATGGCTGCGGATTTTCGAATGACTGAAAGTACTAACTTACAATAATTACTTTTTGTTTTCTATTACTACTTTACTTTAAATGAACAACAATGCAGTGTTATTTTATGAATGAAAGTTTACAGAATAAAATTGTTTACAGTAATCACATAATAAAGTCATCTAAAAATATCTGAGAAGAAATTTAAAAAATTTTTTACAAGCTACATAACTTTATTCACATTATAATATTGAAGGAATTTTTGAAAGATTAACTTCAGAAAATGTCTTTACTTACTGTGGAAAAAGATTCGGTTTGTTTCTGTGGATGTACTATCTTCATGTGTCTAGTTAAGTGATATTTATGTTTGAAAGTTTTCTTACAAATTTCACATAAGAATCGTCGTTTTTTTCCATGAGATGTCAGGTGCAATGTCAAAGTAGATAACCATTCAAAACTTTTATCGCATTTATGACATTTATGAACTTTCTCCGGTTTTTTTG
>NW_019384865.1:325403-329883 GCF_000671375.1 Centruroides sculpturatus
ATACAAATAATAATTACTAGTTTGTACAATTAATGTAATTGCTTTAAGTATGTTCTATGTAAATTGGCAGTTTGGATAATATTGCTAAGATGACTTTGTGAAATTTTGTTCGGAAAGAAAGGGCGACAACTAATATCGAATGAATTTCGGTGTAATATGCGAATATCAACCACAGGTAAAAACAAATATTGTTAAGATATGTTGTAATTGTCAATCTATTTATTTGAATTTTGTGTAAATTATAAGAAAGCCATATTTAAAAGCCCAGTAGTCAAGCTGCTATCTACGACCCTGTTTGTTCTCCAATGATTATCGTCGACCTTGTTTGTTATCCAAGTTGTATATGAAATATGAAATTGTCCATCCTGTTCGACATCTGTACAATAGTGGTTTGTGTTTTATGGTATGTTTTTAAAAAATTTTTTTAAAAAAACAGTTTATCTACTCGCGTATTTTTGTACAAATTTTCTTATGTTTTATTTTTTATGTCTAGTTGGCTGAGGAGGGGCCAATGCCCGAAACGCGTAATGTAAAAGGCGTCCCAACTGAATAAATAGTCAATAAGTTGCCAAGTGTTGATATATGTCACCTTAGTGTGTCTGCAAAGAAACAAAAATAAATAAAAGTATCAAACGTAAACAGATTGAATTTTAACAACACATCACATAATTGTTTATTGTTCCTTTTCTTTGAATGTTACCAAAATGTCAATGTTATTTTTTAACTCCTTTTGGACTAACGTTTTCTTTATCATATAAAGAGTTTCGTGAGATCGGATCTTCATAATTTTATTTGAATTTTTTACGTCATGCAGTCAGGCGGTTATCTAGAATCTAATATGAAAAATAATCATCGCTTAAATATTCAATTCAATTTAATCCAATTCTTTATTATTTCAACCGTACTTCGTTACAAGGGAGTTACAAAAAACTGAAACTAATGCAACACAATTAAATAATATAATAGTTTAATACAAAATATTACAAAATAAAATACATACTGTGATACAGAAAACTGAAATGAGTACAATTTAACAACTTAATGTAATTGTCTAGTGTAAAATAATGCAAAGTGAAATGCACATAAGTAATCATTTTTATAAAAAGGCAATATTATTATGTCTTTACAGGATTTAAATCTTATCAAAGTCTTTTTCCTGCTTGCTTCAAATTGTGTACAATAAAAAAATCACATGATAGTTTAAAGTCCATAAACGGATAAACCTCACATATAAAAGTAGTTTTGACATTACGATATAATTGAGAAAGTTTGTTTTTTTTTTTACAGAATACCAATCTTCTTGTATGGTTGGTTCACAGCACACTCTTATATTTAACATTTCATTCCTTTCGAATGAATGAGGATTATGAGACAACCATAGGGAAGAGAAATAGTCTCGATCTAGCAAATTTTTTAACGACAGAGAACAATTATATGTAGAATTATCCATTGTCAAACACAATCAATAGATTTTGTTATAACATATCTTTTATCATCTAATTTGAAAAGTCGAATCCAGAATGAAACTATTCTTTTTATTATTATTATTACCGATATTTTAGAGATATCTTAATCCTTGCCAAGAAAGTTACGTAAGTTTTGCTTCATTATTACTTCATTATTTTCGAAGCATTTATTAGCTCAATGTTTAATTATATGTCTTTAAAAATTAAATTGCTACTATACGTGATGTTTTATAATCGGAATATTAGTCTGATATTTTACAAATTCAAAATTTATCTTAAATCTTAATGTTTTAATAAATTATTTTGTATGCTTTTGAAAAAACAAATTTTTAATTTGAATCAGGTAAAAAAAGATTTTTAAAAATTAAATAAAGTAAACTTCGTTATTCAATGTTCTTGAATTGTTTTGACGCTGATGGTTTATCCGAATCCGAAGTATTTTCTTCCTCTGTTTCTAGTCTCCTTCTCATTTGGAGAAGAATTTCGGCAGCGCTTAATACATCTTCATTTGTTGTTGTTTGATGAGCCAAGGTTTGACTGGAAGTCTGCCAATTTGACTTCAGCTTTACTTCTTTCAAAGAACTAATGTTCTTCGATACATATTCAGTATATTGTTTAAAAAAATAAAAATACCATTATTAATACAATTCCATTTATTTCGTTCTCTATTAGTTTATACATTTTATCAAAAGCATAATAATAATAATAAAAGTTAACAATTTCATGNATTTTTAAAAATCTTTCTTTCAGAAAGATTTTTAAAAATTAAATAAAGTAATCTGCGTTATTCAATGTTCTTGAATTGTTTTGATGTTGATGGTTTATCAGAATTCGAAGTATTTTCTTCCTCTGTCTCTAGTCTCCTCATCTGGAGAGAAATTTCGGCAGCGCTTAATACATCTTGATTTGTTGTTTGATGAGCCAAGGTTTGACTGGAAGTCTGCCAATTTGACTTCAGCTTTACTTCTTCCGAAAAACTAATGTTATTCGATTAATAGTTGATAGATTTATAATGAATATTGGAATATATAAGTAAATAATATTATGTTGCACGTAAGTGGTGCACAGTCAACGTAGTGGTGATGGAATTTATAATTTCGAAATATTTACAGTTTAAATATCCAACATTTGTTTTATAGATCAGCGATGTTCAACCAGCTGCCCACTCGATGTTTTTTGCGGTCTTTTTAAAACAATAATCATCTTGTATAGATTTTTATTACAATTAAATATGACATGTATAGTTTTAAAAATTAATATGATGTATAACATCTTACACGTACAATCAGAAATTAAAACAGTATTTAACGTTTTTAACAAAGCTTCAAATGTNTGTTTTTTAAAAGTAGATTTCCTTCGAATACAAATACGAATATTGATGTAGGCAATTAACTCAATATTAATAAAATTTTATCATTTCGTTATTATCGAGTTTCATTTCAATGTTAATAAAAACTTAATTCGAAGTCAATTCTTATCCGTATTTAACATGCAGATAATATTTGACTACTGATATTTACTGCTCTAACAGAAATTTCGAAATTTGGCATTGGTCATATCCTAAATCGGCTAATACCTATATCATGACCGATATAGATTTCAGAATAAAAGTTTCTAAATTTTAACAAGTTATACATATTAGTTAACATGTATATGTATTTAGATATAGCCAGCGCTATCATTTATGCAAATAAGGATCACTTGGCACGAAACCATTGCTGTCACTCTGAATGAAAATGTTTATATGCAACTATGTGAAGAGAACGTGGATCGAATGAGNTACTGTTTTTGTAAATAAGATAGAAGAGAACATTTTCAAATTAATTTTAAAAAATGTTAAAAATTTTGATATTTGAAGTGTTACAAATTTTATATTACTTTGTTTATTAATAATAAAGCACGCCATAATTATTTTTATTTTGCCTGACACTGCGTATTTATTATTATTTTTTGTATTTAGTAATGTTATTATATTTATTTATAGCATCACTAAATATTCCGACCCCCCGATTTCATTAAACGCATATATAATAAAATATATTGATTAAAAAAAATTAAAAAAATATTGGAGGTTGTTTTGACATCAGAAAGTAGCTTTAATTAACTTTACCGAAGGAAAATCCGTGTATTTCAAGTTTAAAACCATGAATGAAATTTGATAAAAAAGTCCCATTAAAAAACAATAAGTTGTTAATAGTGCGTCATTAAAGGTAGATTAAAATCGCGATAGAATTTTTTCGCGCGGGAAAAAATTTTCAATTGGAAAGAACAAATAACAAACATAAAAACAATAAGCAATCAAGTGCTAAAGCTCAAAAAATTTCATTAATTAAACAAAAATTGTTTTTGTAAAAAAATTATCTAGAGAAAATATATTTCGAAACAATTATTACGATTAAACTTATTACAAATAATTATAATCAGTAAATTTAAGCTGATGGCTGCGGATTTTCGCATGACTGAAAGTACTAACTTACAACAATTACTTTTTGTTTTCTATTACTACTTTACTTTAAATGAACAATGCAGTGTTATTTAATAAATGAAGGATTACAGAATAAAATTATTTACAGTAATCACATAATAAAGTCATCTAAAAATATCTGAGAAGAAATTTAAAAAATTTTTTACAAGCTACATAACTTTATTCACATTATAATATTGAAGGAATTTTTGAAAGATTAACTTCAGAAAATGTCTTTACTTACTGTGGAAAAAGATTCGGTTTGTTTCTGTGGATGTACTTTCTTCATGTGTCTATTTAAGTGATATTTATTTTTGAAAGTTTTCTTACAAATTTCACATAAGAATGATCGTTTTTTTCCATGAGATATTAGGTGTAATTTCAAAGTAGATAACCATTCAAAACTTTTATCACATTTATGACATTTATGAACCTTCTCCGATTGTTTTCGTGGAATCTAAGTGTCATATAATTTACAAGTTACAGTATCTATTTATTACGCATTAAAAAAAGTTAATAAATTAATATTTTAATAATTTCATCAATTGTA
>NW_019384865.1:335719-344708 GCF_000671375.1 Centruroides sculpturatus
ATACAAATAATAATTACTAGTTTGTACAATTAATGTAATTGCTTTAAGTATGTTCTATGTAAATTGGCAGTTTGGATAATATTGCTAAGATGACTTTGTGAAATTTTGTTCGGAAAGAAAGGGCGACAACTAATATCGAATGAATTTCGGTGTAATATGCGAATATCAACCACAGGTAAAAACAAATATTGTTAAGATATGTTGTAATTGTCAATCTATTTATTTGAATTTTGTGTAAATTATAAGAAAGCCATATTTAAAAGCCCAGTAGTCAAGCTGCTATCTACGACCCTGTTTGTTCTCCAATGATTATCGTCGACCTTGTTTGTTATCCAAGTTGTATATGAAATATGAAATTGTCCATCCTGTTCGACATCTGTACAATAGTGGTTTGTGTTTTATGGTATGTTTTTAAAAAATTTTTTTAAAAAAACAGTTTATCTACTCGCGTATTTTTGTACAAATTTTCTTATGTTTTATTTTTTATGTCTAGTTGGCTGAGGAGGGGCCAATGCCCGAAACGCGTAATGTAAAAGGCGTCCCAACTGAATAAATAGTCAATAAGTTGCCAAGTGTTGATATATGTCACCTTAGTGTGTCTGCAAAGAAACAAAAATAAATAAAAGTATCAAACGTAAACAGATTGAATTTTAACAACACATCACATAATTGTTTATTGTTCCTTTTCTTTGAATGTTACCAAAATGTCAATGTTATTTTTTAACTCCTTTTGGACTAACGTTTTCTTTATCATATAAAGAGTTTCGTGAGATCGGATCTTCATAATTTTATTTGAATTTTTTACGTCATGCAGTCAGGCGGTTATCTAGAATCTAATATGAAAAATAATCATCGCTTAAATATTCAATTCAATTTAATCCAATTCTTTATTATTTCAACCGTACTTCGTTACAAGGGAGTTACAAAAAACTGAAACTAATGCAACACAATTAAATAATATAATAGTTTAATACAAAATATTACAAAATAAAATACATACTGTGATACAGAAAACTGAAATGAGTACAATTTAACAACTTAATGTAATTGTCTAGTGTAAAATAATGCAAAGTGAAATGCACATAAGTAATCATTTTTATAAAAAGGCAATATTATTATGTCTTTACAGGATTTAAATCTTATCAAAGTCTTTTTCCTGCTTGCTTCAAATTGTGTACAATAAAAAAATCACATGATAGTTTAAAGTCCATAAACGGATAAACCTCACATATAAAAGTAGTTTTGACATTACGATATAATTGAGAAAGTTTGTTTTTTTTTTTACAGAATACCAATCTTCTTGTATGGTTGGTTCACAGCACACTCTTATATTTAACATTTCATTCCTTTCGAATGAATGAGGATTATGAGACAACCATAGGGAAGAGAAATAGTCTCGATCTAGCAAATTTTTTAACGACAGAGAACAATTATATGTAGAATTATCCATTGTCAAACACAATCAATAGATTTTGTTATAACATATCTTTTATCATCTAATTTGAAAAGTCGAATCCAGAATGAAACTATTCTTTTTATTATTATTATTACCGATATTTTAGAGATATCTTAATCCTTGCCAAGAAAGTTACGTAAGTTTTGCTTCATTATTACTTCATTATTTTCGAAGCATTTATTAGCTCAATGTTTAATTATATGTCTTTAAAAATTAAATTGCTACTATACGTGATGTTTTATAATCGGAATATTAGTCTGATATTTTACAAATTCAAAATTTATCTTAAATCTTAATGTTTTAATAAATTATTTTGTATGCTTTTGAAAAAACAAATTTTTAATTTGAATCAGGTAAAAAAAGATTTTTAAAAATTAAATAAAGTAAACTTCGTTATTCAATGTTCTTGAATTGTTTTGACGCTGATGGTTTATCCGAATCCGAAGTATTTTCTTCCTCTGTTTCTAGTCTCCTTCTCATTTGGAGAGAAATTTCGGCAGCGCTTAATACATCTTCATTTGTTGTTGTTTGATGAGCCAAGGTTTGACTGGAAGTCTGCCAATTTGACTTCAGCTTTACTTCTTTCAAAGAACTAATGTTCTTCGATACATATTCAGTATATTGTTTAAAAAAATAAAAATATCATTATTAATACAATTCCATTTATTTCGTTCTCTATTAGTTTATACATTTTATCAAAAGCATAATAATAATAATAAAAGTTAACCATTTCATGTATTTACGGATTAATAGTTGGTAGATTTATAATGAATATTGGAATATATAAGTAAATAATATTATGTTACACGTAATTGGTACACAGTCCACGTAGTGGTGATGGAATTTATAATTTTGAAATATTTACAGTTTAAATAGTCAACATTTGTTGTATAGATCAACGATGTTTAACCCGTTGCCCACTCGATGTTTTTGTGCGGTCTTTTTAAAACAATAATTTTCTTGTATAGATTTTTATTACAACGAAATATCACATGTATAGATAAAAAATTAATATGATGTATAACACTTTATCACGTACAATCAAAAATTGTAACAGTATTTAACATTTTTAACAAGGCTTCAAATGTATTACATATACTATATATGTATGTGCAGTACATACTGTATATATATGAATTTAATCAGTATGTTTACAACAACAAATATCGCATGAAAATGGTTGTTCTTTCTTAAGAGATGTCAGGTGCTTTGTTAAAGCGGATAACCATCGAAAGCTTTTATTGCATTTATCACATTTATGATCTTTTTTCATCGATTTTCTTGGTGAAATCTAAGTATTATAAGATTTATAAGTTACATTAGCTACTTATTACACAGTAAAAACATGTGAAATATTAATATTACAAAAAAGATAAATTTTCTAAATTAATTTTATATTGTATACACTTTTGAAGCTAAGTGAAAGAGACGTTATTTGATAATTAGTATCTACGCATTTTACGAATAAAAAATAACAAGTATATTTTTTGATATTTCACTGTAAATTACCAGTTTCATCCAAAATAATTATATTTGTAGTTACATTTAAATGCAACTACAAATTTAATTACAATAGATGAAACTAGTGTTTGCAGTTGCATTTGAATGGTCATTTTTGGAATGTTTTATTTTGTGTAAATATAACAGTAAAATATATTTATTTTTTTCTATAAAAGTTAAAATTTCAAACTTTTTATTTTTTACAATTTTGGATAAATGGAATTAACAAATATAAGCATTTTGTAAGACAATTATATTTGTCTTACAAAACAAACTGAGTGTTTTATGTACCTTTACTGGTTGCATTTGCGGAATTAATAATTCAGATTTTAAAATTTAATTTATAAATTTCGAAAACATTAAAGAAATTAATAACGCACTACAACAATGAAAAATTTGTCAATTGTTTGGTCAGACTGGCATATTATGCAAATTTGTTGGTATAAAAAGACGAAAAAAAAATCGGCTTAATTTATATCTCCGTAACTGTAAAATTTGTACAAAAATTTCTAGAAAGTATCTTAAACACGTTTTTCCAAATTTATTTGATATTTTCCAAAAATTTCTAGAAATCTGTGATTTATAAATTAAATAAAATGAATTTTATAAAAGTGTTGAATGGAAAACATAAACTGTTATCAAACTTAAAGTGCTTTACTTTATTAATAGCGTTGAGGGGAAGAATCAAAATTGGAGACTGTTCACTACTTGTATTATAATGCCTTTTTTACCGCATTTATTAAATAAAAAATTAAAAATTTTCAAGAAAAATTGTAAGAAGCAAATTGAAATATAAGTAAAGTTAGGCAACTTTTTTAGATTTTTAAAGAAGCTCGTAGATATAAAATAACGATTTAAAGACATTGGCGGTGCTCCTTTGAACACTCGGAGAGATATATTATTCGATTAATTTACATGAAACTACTTGCAATTTGTTAGATAAGCAGTGGGCCACAGGGAAAATTCCCAAATGACCACTTACTCTGCACAGGCTGGTAAAACCCGATCTCGTGGTCGTTGGATGGCTAGGAGGGCAAATCGAGTGGGGAGTTTTTAGATAAGTCGGCAGGTGCCGTTTAGACAGGAGACAGGTTAAACAAAATAACAAACATTTATTGAATGGCTAAGCTATGATACAAAAGGCGATAAAAATATATAAATTAAATGCGGTTAGATACAACTCAGAATAAATGCGTCTAACATACTATACTCCTTTCTCCAAGAGTTAAACTAAAAATACGCTTAGGGAGAGAGAGAATCCACAGGTTCAAATAATTACCTCAAAGAGAGCTCTATGTGGCGATTAAGTGTTATGTGGAAGTTTCTGTGGTCTTCTATATGGTATTTTCTCCTTTCGTCGGGTCGAGTCCGTTATATGGAGGTCCTGGAGACGAGATGCACACATCGACAAGTATAACTTCCGAGAGATCGCCTCGAACTTCCGGAGATTCGAGCTTTTATATCATTCGCGTGGGAAAATTGGCACGTGATTAACTTTTGTTGACGATGATTCTTCACACCTAAGTGTAAACTTCCTCAGCTAGTTGTTATACAATCGGTGAAATCCGATCTACTTCAAATTCTTCGGGTTTTTTTCCGAAGATAATTTCAATTAATAAAATTCGAATTTTTAAGAGCCCCGTGAAAATCCGCGAGCTCACGAATTACTTTAAAAAGTGTTGTGCTGTAACTGCGTTAAGATTACTGCTTCCTGCAAATCTTCCGGTTGGTGTAGTCTGTAATATGCACTTTATTAATGTTGTGAGTCGTACTCTTTAATTTTTTTTCAGTATTCTTCTGTTACAGCTTTCAAATATTTTCTATATTTAAATATTGCTGCTGGATATATACTGCTGGATGGTTTATCCAAGTTTTTTCATGACATTACAAGCATTTTTCAGTCAGAATTGACTGTATAATACCTATAAACTATAATTATAATAGTTTATACACCTATAAACTATACACCTATAAACAAGTTGAGAAGTTTGTCATCGTATACACTAGGTTGTAAAGAAACTTGTTAGAATTAAGAAAGTACTATTCAGAAATAAAAATATCGAGTTATCAGATGTAGAAAACCAATTGCATATATAGTTTTCAAGTATAATTATTATTTTTGATTACACACGTGAGTGCTATGTGCTATCCGTAGAAGTAATGATATAGCGTGTCTATTGGATAATTTTTGATAGTAGAGGTGAGGAAAAAACTATCCATTTGTTGTTCACTTTTATTTTATTATGTGCGCTGTTTGTTTTCTCTTTCATTGTTGTAGAAAATTCTTCAACTTATGGTTTTTGACTTTGGTATACGAGATAGCCAGCATATCCAATTTGAGTTTTCGCTTTAAATTCGCGAGAAAATTTCTTGCTACACTTTATATCTTTGATGCAAGGTGTATTTGGATTCATTCGCCCACATGGTTCATGAATCAAGTCTTATTAGTGACGATATTATTTTCAGCATTTGGAAACTCTGTTAAAAATATGCTGTCAGTCTGAGTTGAGTGAACCTTTTCTTTCATTTTGAATAGCAGAAAAGAGAGCTACCACACGCACGTATGTGCAGGTATAGCCCTCTCGAAGTCCTTGGAATGAGTATACGCAACAGAGTGTTTCACTATAGATCACACATTTCGTTATTATATGAATTAATTTGATGAGATTTTCTTTGAACAGTCATGCTGTCAAATCATGACGACCAATGGGAGATTGTTCAGTTAAGAGTTCCATATTTAATGTCAGCCCAAGTTGGATTATATATGAAGGTTATAAAATGGTCTCTTGGGCTATACTTGATTTCATATGTCACTTCATCTTAAGTATAGAGTTACACTGTGAAAATCATATAAATATTTGGTTTTCCACAACAAATGTATTTTTGTTTCTGAATAGTATTTTCTTAATTGTAATGTTTCAGAATATACAGTTTTCACAACAATTGAGAGAAGATCATGTTTATTTTTTAAATTATACTATATCTAAATATATAAGATTGCTTGTCCTGACTGATGACTCACTCATTCACTCACTCACTGATTTATTATCGCCCAGAGCAAACCGCTTAACCTAAAGAGGTGAAATTTGGTAGAAATTAGGGTACGTCATGGAAACGCACACTAAGAAGAGATTTTTCGAAATTCCCCTGCGGGCGGGAGAGGGACAGGATTTAGTCTTCATCGATTACATAGGTGTATTAAATTAATAACATTTCAGACATTGTTATAAATCTTTTTATATATTTCGATTTTTCATTCAAATGTTCGAACCGTTTTAAATTCGAATTTGTTATTGCATATTGGTTCGATTATAAAACGTTCCAGAAAATTGATCAAATCGAAAATAGTTCGTTTGATTCTCGGCAATTCTCATCATTCTCAGCGGGAGGGGTTATATAACAATTACTATGGTTGTTGAAATACTGAATATAAATGGGGTTTGCTTGCAAAATTTTCGCGGGCAATGTCGCGGGTAACAGCTAGTTTTGTATAAATTTCACTCAATGCATTATTTTTTAAGATTTTTTTTCTAACAGATTGCGCTACATGTAAAGCAGCAAGTCGTAAATAGGAAGTAATTAATTGATGTATAGAAATTCAATCATAATTTTGATATAGCTTTGTGTCGTACCTACAGTGTATGTGATACTCATTCAAAGTTTTAGCCATATAGGTTTAAAAATAAATATTTGTATAAAAGACAAACCATCAAAATTTATATAGGAAAGACCTGGGCGACTTCGGCATACGGGGCAAGTTTGTCAAGCGCTTTTTTTTAAAAACAAATTAAAAGGAGACTTTGGTTATAGGTTAGGCAGTTGAGTTTTATTGGTGGCTTGTTGAGTGTAGTGTTTTTATTGTTCTCCAACAAGCGTAGTTGAATTATCAANAAATAGTAAAATACAGTAATACCTCGACTTACGCTACCCGACTTACGCGAACCCGGAGTTACGCGATTTTCAAATATCGTCGATTCGTCTTTTGTTTGAGCTCCACGCAACTCTCGATTACCCACTTTCTCCACACAATTGTTCAGCATACATGTTCGGTCACGTCGTGCGGAATCAACACAAAGCTGCAATTTCTTTTGTGTTATTTATTTCTGTGTTTGTTATATCTATGGAGACTTGAGTCTATGTGGTGATTTCTTGTAACCGTGAACGAAAAAAAGACGAGATAAGATTAAAGGGAACATTTATTAGGTTACATACATCAGACTTAGAGTTTACACAAATTGCGAAATTATACCCCAACTTACGCGGTCATCGCTCGGTCCCACCTACCGGGTAAGTTCGGGGTATTACTGTAAATGTACTTATTCGATATGACTTAAAGTTTGGAATTTTTCATTTTTTATAATTTTGAATAACAACGGTCGCCAAATAACAATGCAATACAAAACAGATTGAACGTTTCACTTACTTTTTCTGACTGCATTTATATATTCAATAATCCAAATTCTAAACCCACTTTATAAATTTTGAAGAGATGAAAAACCAAGAATGCACTACAATAATGTGAAATTTGGCAATTGTTTTGTCACATTGTCATAATGTGTCTATTTGTTAGCATAAAAATTCTAACAAAAAGGATTTTACATTATTTCTTTTTAAATGTAAACTGCATAACGAAAGAATCTTTTTGAGAGTACCGTTTCTGAATGAGTTTCTTAAATTGTTATGTGAATATTTTTTTAGAAGTCGTACAAGTTAAGCAAAAAAAATTTTATTTATTGGAATTAAATGGAAAAAAATTGAATGTGCTGTAAATTAAATGGCACTATTGTAGTAACAGCTTTGAGGAAAAGTTTCAAAATTACATTCTGTTGACTATTTACATTATATTGCTTTTTTTGGCCATATCTATTAATGACAAGAGAAAAAAACCTGAAAATAAGATTTTCCAATTAATTTTTAAAATTTCAAATTACATTTTCAGCGCCAAATTTTTAATACGAATATTATTTATTTATTACTTTTTTGAAAATCTAATGAAAGATTTGTCTAAAATTTAAAACTTAATTCGTATTTAAGCGTGAATTGCTCTGAAAATGTTGATATCAGTTCATGATTAATAAACTTTTTTTCAAAAGTACAGTATATGCATCATTAAAGTGCTTTTTCTTTTAAGGAATTTTGTAAATACACTGTATAACTTATATTTGGGAGTATTTCTATCTCGTTAAAAAATTCTTACATAATTTTCAAGTATTTCCCTTTTAATATTTAATTAACCGATTTTAAATATTAATTAATATAGTCAAAATCGTGAATTTTATTATGTTTTACAGATAAAATTGTACTTTTGACTTTCATTGACGTCATTCTAATATTTTTAATTGTTTTTTATTGTAATCAATCTCTGACCCAATACGACTATATGTTTTGTACTCAGAATTATCATATAAATTCAAAATGTTTCAGGCAAATAATTATAAACTATAGAGGACATAAAATTGATGTCAATTAGGGTTCTATATTTTATTGTATTTTTATGATTATAGCTTTCAGTGTAAACGTACTTCAGCGATTCGTCAAATTAAGTGATGTCAAAAATATTGCAAGCTTTCCTCTTTGCAGTGCAGTAAAATACAATTATACGTTTTAAATTTTAGGTTGTTCTGGAACCGTGTGTAGTACCGCTGAGTTTATTAATACATAACAATTTTCATAAGAAATTACAATCTTTAATTAGTGAGTTTATGGCTAAGTTTTGAATTAACGAATTGATAAAGATTTGTGATGTGAAAACGTTATTTCTTGATTTTTTGTTCGAAATCTATACTAATATTATAAAGAGGTAATGTTTGTATGTATGTATGTTAGTTTGTATGCAGCAGGTAATCTTCGAAACTACTCATCCGATTTCAAAAATTCTTTCACCAATATTTAGAATGGAACTTCAGGGTGGACATAGGCTGTATATTATTCCGTTAAACATGGGGGATGGACAGTTCTTTACGGTAAGCCTTACGGAAAAGGTTACCGTAAAGAACTCTGCTTCTATTTATACCATTTTAGATGCAGTTTTTT
>NW_019384865.1:351054-378616 GCF_000671375.1 Centruroides sculpturatus
GTTCCATTCTAAATATTGGTGAAAGAATTTTTGAAATCGGATGAGTAGTTTCGGAGATTACCTGCTGCATACAAACTTACTTACATACTTACAAACATTACCTCTTTATAATAGTACAGTAGAGCGTCGTTTATCCGAATCAATTGGGAACTGGGGTTGTTTAGATAACTTATTTTTCGGATAACCAATTATGTACGAAAAAATATATTAATTTATCCCGTGTTGAAATTTTTCTCCGTTGCGTGTCGCTTCGCGTTGAATTTTCGTCGATGTTAAGCCTAACGAAGACTATTGTATCGTTAAAAATTATTTTTTTATTTTGTACGAACAAAATAAATATATTGAAAAATATAAAAACAATAAAAAATTATACTTCAGAAGTTAATTTAGTATCAAAAACGTAAAATATTTGAGTAGCCCCAGAGATATCCAAAGATTGCAGCACCACAGCACTGGCGAAAATTTAAATTTGCCGACTGGAATTCTTTCGGATAATTGGCTTTCGGATAATCAACGCTCTACTGTATATAAAAACTCATGTATTATGTAACGAATATTTTGTTTATACTTATAATTGAATATTTTCGTAACAAAGTTACAGAAAAAATTATTTAAAATTTAAATTCAAATGATAATTCAAAAAGAGATAATCAACCATGACAAAGAAATTTAGTAGATATTTAATTGATTAATTCAATGTTTACGCTATACAGTAAATTAACTTCAATGTTAATTTGTATGTATAGTAAAATCTTCTTTATACCTCTGAATGCTTCATACTCTAGAATCATTAAATTGTTTTCGAATGTTTTCGAAATTTCATTTTCTTTTTAATTTTCACATTCGATGAAATTTTCTAAATTTTAATTTTATATTCACTGAATACAAAAACATTTTCACTAATTGTGTTCAAAATATTTTTCAGTAATTCGGAATAGTCTGGTTTTAATCCTTTATGATATTTGTTAAATATTTTTAGCTGAATAATCTTGAAAATAAATTTGATCTCTACATTAAAAAGTAATGATATTAATTTGTAAATTTATCCTTTATTGTATCGATGTAATTAAATTTTGGAGTAATTCTCGTGAAACCAAGTGAATTTTTATGTCAGATATTTCTTGTAAATGTACAGTTTTTAAATTCTAATTCTAATGATAAATGCCTTTAGAGTAAAATCAAAACTAACGTTCTGCACCGTCATAAGTGGAAAAGTAAGCTTATAGGGAATATGGGCATACATTCGTAACTCCGTAACAACAGTGTGAGTGAAAGCTGCCACGTATAACACGCTTCCGGGGTGTCATTTTTAACAAACTAGTCGCATACATTCATCAGTAGAAAAAGCTTTACAGCGATAATTTCTATGAATCTGTCGAAATAAGTAAAAATATGGTTTGCTAATTATATTTGTAAACTTGAACTGTGCTCTAAATTAGCTGTAGTATATATCTAAAAAAAGAATGTTCGTGAGTGCACAGATGTTTGTTTAATACAAATACATTATACATGTATTTGCAAAAATGTAGAAATTACAAGTACTGTATACTCGTTACACGATTCATATGATATAGGCGATATAATGACTTCAGTTCAGTTGTGTTGTTATTATTTTACGTTTGCATTTTTGGATTAAAATTATTAATATGAGCACTGATTGTATTACCCAGAAATCTGGGTAATGTAAACAAATATAATTCTTTAAAAATATTGCTGCAGTTCAGAAAATAAGTGGCTTATTGTACCCAAATGCTTGCAGTATGAAGATATAGCTATAAAGAAGTTGACTATGTCAAAACAGTCTGTATATTATTCAATTTAGAAGAAAATCGACGTATCCTTTAAGATGTTCATATTTCCCGGTTTACCCTATAGTCGCATATATATATATATATATATATANAAATTGGATATACCGCTAAAAAATGAATTAAAATTCATCTTTTTAATTATTCGTTTTATGTTTAAATGATCACTTTATACATTAAAAAATTCAACACTAAAACAGGTGACATCTTAGTAAAAATCAATATTTTCAGTCTGCTTATAGATCATCGTAATCTATGTTTACCTACCTCAAATTTGAGTATACTTTGATGGTGATCTACAAATGTATCAAGAACATTGATTTCTAGTAATGTGTTGCTTGTTTCGGTGTTGAATTTTAAGTTTGGTCAGTTTAGTAAAACCTGTCTTCTGAGTTTAAATTTTAAGCTTGATAGATCTAAGAGCGATTACAATGTCGAATGAAAAAAAAGCTTTGAAAGCTATATTTTCAATTTTTAATTGCTTATATTTCAGTAATATATTAAGGAAAATACTAAAATTTTGCACACTGCCTAAAAAAACGATTATCCTTTAAATGAGATATTCATAGTAGGGATATGTATCAGGAACAAAGAAATCAAAAACTTGATTTATGTGTAAATGTCGATTAGTGACTTTTTCACTTGGCACGAAACCATTGCTGTCACTCTGAATGAAAATGTTTATATGCAACTATGTGAAGAGAACATGGATCGAATGAGATTGCTACATAAACTCGAAATGCATATCATTCATATAAAATGTTAATAAGATTGTTTGATTTATTATCGTTTTTTCTCAACTCTTCTATTTTCTCTCATATTTCGAACATTAAACAAAGAATTTTTTACACAGGTTCTCATAGCAACCAAATAATCATTCATAAAAAAGGGTACATAAATTAAAATGAATATATTAACGAATATGTGAATATTCCAAGGTCTCTGTAAGTCCGCACGAAAAATATAAATTTTAAGTTTTGCGGTAGACCAACACAGCTGTTAGCTAATGACTTCTCTTTATTTAATTACTGTAGATGTATTTCGGTCCTATTAAGGGACTCTCTTCAGTACTATAAAATAAAAACATTTTTAATAAACCCTTTTGCGAGTAAAAATATCGATATAACAATTTACATTACCATTTAGAATACACAGCTTTGAATATACATTCTATTAACACTTTCAAAGCTGTATAATCAAAGCTGTGTATTCTAAATGGTAATGTAAATTGTTATATCGATATTTTTACTCGCAAAAGGGTTTATTAAAAATGTTTTTATTTTATAGTACTGAAGAGGGTCCCTTAATAGGACCGAAATGCATTAAATAAAGAGAAGTCATTAGATAACAGCTGTGTGTTGGTCTACCGCTAAACTTAAAATTTATATTTTTCGTGCGGACTTACAGAGACCTTGTAATATTCATATATTAACAGCAGTCATAAGAAATTTAATTAGAATATATTAACGTTTTATGTCTTTTTCTTGTCCATTGAGAACTTTAAAATACTTGTGTAAGTACCAACATACACATAAATAAACGCGATCACGTAACCACGATTTTCAAACAAACTATGTCTGAACATTTAAAAAAATTTCCATTTATGTTGTAATTATTGAAGTCAATTTACAATATTCAACAGTAACATATGTCTAAATTATTACTATTAAAAAAAATGATGTTTTTCGTGTTTAAGGCAAGTGTAAATATTTATTTGTAACTACGGTATGCATTTTAGTAAGACAAGTTTCTTCTGTTGTTACATTCACTAAATTACAGATATGTAATCCATATCTTTTAAATCCATATATCTTGTATTAACAAACATTCAATGAATCGTTTGGTCACCCGAAGTGTAAAGAATTTCAATTTCTCCCATCTAAAATTTCACCCTTGAGTAAGTTCTCAATACTATGTCAAGTCTTAATAAAAACTAAACATAGTGCTCAATATGTAATTAACAATAGTGGAACAAGAAGCATAATAATCGTTTCTTATTTTAGTTAAGTTGTTGATACTTTAGTTTAGTTATTCTTATTTTGAGTGGTTTCATTCTCGCGTTATCTAATGAGCTGATGTGAGTTTACGTTCTTCACTTTACTCAGAAATAAATTTCTACTTACTGTTAAAATAAGTTAGAAATCTGCGACACACATTCAATTCTGTAAACGTAAATTTATTCAATTAAAGCTATTAATTAATTTCAAATAATAACTTTTTAAATTTGGTGTCGTAGCAAAAGTATCGTTCTGCAAATGTACTTTTATGAAATAATTACCACAATAAATGAATTAATATGGAAATTTTCAACGTTTTTTCATTTAACTGTGCTGTAACTAATATTGTTTTACTAATGTTTAATTTTCATCAGTCGCAGACCAATGTAGAAAAAAGTTAATAATTTTTGACGAATTTTTTAACTTATATTGTTTTAAAGTTAAAGGTTCAAAATTAATTAGATTGGTGAAATTGTTTCTCGTGTTCTTTTAAAAAAATTTCGTCAGAAAATTGTTGTCCACAATGTTGACATTCGAGTTTATCTTTATCCGTTTCAATCACTGAGAACAACTCCAGTTGTGATGATGTTTCTAACTTCATAATATCTAAATTGATGTTAAAACCTTTAAAAAATTCTTCAGCTTCTCCCGGTGTGAAAACACTCTCTTCTGAAGCCAGTTGTTCAGATTGAATTAATCCTCTTGCTGCAGAACTTGTTGATGGTGTCTGAAAAAAATCTGATTGCACTTCCTGGCCATGTTCTATACATTTCTAGAAGTAAATATCATGAATTCAATTTAGAGAGTTCAATTTAGTAAATGCAAAAATATAAAATTTAATGTAAATTGAAAGAATTAAAATTTAATTTACATTACATTTAAACTTCTTTAATGTTTAAAATTTTTATTATTTTTTATACATTGTTTGTGAGAAAGAAATTCTTATTCAGAAGAGAATGTCATCAATAAAAAAACTAGCGTGAAAAAGCATAAATTTCGAAATAATTATTACGAGGAAATTTATTTAAATTCTTGTTTAAAAGTAGATTTCCTTCGAATACAAATACAAATATTGATGTCGACAATTAACTCTACAATAAAATTTTATCTTTTCAATATTAATGAAAACTTAATTTGCGGTGAAATCTTATCTGTATTTAACACGCAGATAATATTTGACTACTGATATTTACTGCCGTAACAGAAATTTTAAAATTTGGCGTTGGTCATGATATAGATTTCGGGAATAAACTTTTCTAAATTTAAGAAGTTATATATATTACTTAACATGTATATGTATTTAGATATAGCCAGCGCTATCATTTTTGCAAACTAGGCAACATCCCAGGGCCTCAGTCATAAATAGGCAGAAAATTTAAATAATTTAAATTTAATATATACTTTACAAACATATTAAATTAAATAGTAATATTTCATTTAGATATTGATCTTCTTCCTTTCTCTTCACAAATCAAACTATTTTACTATTCATTTAAATCTTGATTTTTTAACGTAAATAATTATAACTGATTATCTATTTAAAATTTATCTAATATAAATATTTTAAAACGTTGAAAATTATAAAATATTATACTTCGGTATTTTTGTAAATAAAATAGAAAAGATAATTTTCAAATTAATTAAAAATAATTTTTAAAGTTCTGTTTTTTGAAGTGTTACAAATTCTATATTGCTTTGGATATTAGTAAAAAGCATGCCAAAATTATTTTTATTTTGCTTTTTTAAGTTTTCATTTATAAAAATATCCAACTAGTAATCTTTACACACAACGCAAAACCACCTTCCACCCGCAATGCCTATTTATTATTTTTATTAGTATTTAGTCATGTTATTATATTTATTTATTCGTTTTTGATTTTCTAGTTTTTTTAACTTATTAGTTACACAAGTTACATTTTTTAAACTTTTTTCGCGAGTTTTAAACGTATGNAAAATATCATGTAAATTGAAATAATTTAAATGTAATTTACATCACATTTAAACTTCTTTATTATTTAAAATTTTCATAATTTTTATAACATTTTTTTTTTTGTGAGAAAAACATTATTATGCAGAACGAAATATCATTATTAAATAAACTAGCGTGAAGGAGCATATATTTAGAAGTAATTATTACGAGTAAATTTATTTAAATTGTTGTTTAAAAGTAGAGTTTTTTCGAATACAAATACGAATAATGATGTAGACAGTTAACTTGATGAGAATAAAATTTTATCCTTTCAATGTCAATGAAAACTTAATTCATAGTCAAATCTTATCCGTATTTAACACGCAGATAATATTTGACTACTGATATTTACTGCCGTAACAGAAATTTTAAAATTTGGCGTTGGTCATGATATAGATTTCGGGAATAAACTTTTCTAAATTTAAGAAGTTATATATATTACTTAACATGTATATGTATTTAGATATAGCCAGCGCTATCATTTTTGCAAACTAGGCAACATCCCAGGGCCTCAGTCATAAATAGGCAGAAAATTTAAACATATACTTAATATATACTTTACAAACATATTAAATTAAATAGTAATATTTCATTTAGATATTGATCTTCTTCCTTTCTCTTCACAAATCAAACTATTTTACTCTTCATTTAAATCTTGATTTTTTAACGTAAATAATTATAACTGATTATCTATTTAAAATTTATCTAATATAAATATTTTAAAACATGTTGAAAATTATAAAATATTATACTTCGGTATTTTTGTAAATAAAATAGAAAAGAAAATTTTCAAATTAATTAAAAATAATTTTTAAAGTTCTGTTTTTTGAAGTGTTACAAATTCTATATTGCTTTGGATATTAGTAAAAAGCATGCCAAAATTATTTTTATTTTGCTTTTTTAAGTTTTCATTTATAAAAATATCCAACTAGTAATCTTTACACACAACGCAAAACCACCTTCCACCCGCAATGCCTATTTATTATTTTTATTAGTATTTAGTCATGTTATTATATTTATTTATTCGTTTTTGATTTTCTAGTTTTTTTAACTTATTAGTTACACAAGTTACATTTTTTAAACTTTTTTCGCGAGTTTTAAACGTATGTAAAATATAAATGTTACTTTGTTCGGTAATTTATTATATGTTTCACCATAAAATATAGACTGATGAGCGGCATATGATCCTCAATGCAGTTAATTATATAATTAAAAAAAATAAAATGTACTGTTTTCATCGTACAAATTGTGTCTGTATGATAAGTTCTCTGTAGCAATTAATAACAAGTACTAACAAGAATGACTGAAAGTACTAACTTACAATATGACTTTTTGTTTTCTATTAATACTTTACTTTAAACGAACAGTGCAGTGTTATTTAATAAATGAAGGATTACAGAACAAAATTACTTACGGTAATCACGTAATAAAGTCACCTAAAAGAATCTGAGAAACAATTTAAAAAATTTTTTACAAGTTACATAACTTTATACACATTATAATATTGAAGGAATTTTTGAAAGATTAACTTCAGAAAATATCTTTACTTACTTTGGAAGAAGATGCCGTTTGTTTCTGTCGATGTACTTTCTTCACGTGTCTATTTAAGTGATATTTACGTTTGAAAGTTTTCTTACAAATATCACATAAAAATGGTCGTTTTCTTTTAGGATATATCAGGTGCCATATGAAAGCAGATGAGGATTCAAAACTTTTACCGCAGGTATCACATTTATGGTTTCTTCGTTTCGATTTTAGTGGTAGCTATTTATTAGATATAGAAAAAGAAAATTAAAANTATTAAATAAAATTAATTTTAGTAAGTGTTGACGGAAAGCATTGAATGTGTTCTAAATTAATTAAACACATGTGACACTGCAAAATATTATATAGTGGAAACAAAACGAAAAATGAAAATTAGACTTAAAGAACATAGAGGATGTAAAATATAGTATATATAATTCAGCGTTTAACGAACACTGCACGCTAAATAATTGCAATATAGATAAAGATAATAAGAAAAATTTTACGAAAACAAAAAAATACATATAAGAGAAAATTTAAGGAAAGCATAGAAATCCTGAGTAATAAAAACAGTATAAACAAAAATCTTAGTTTAAAATATTATAAATATATGAACCCATCTTAAGGAATTATGTTTAAATATCACTATGAAGTGCAAAATAGAAGGTATGTTCTCTGAAAAAATTATAAGAGTAGTTTCATAGATTTAATTATACTGTATGTAGTAATTGAATGTACATTTTCAACAACAGTTAACTGAAGAGGGGCATCGTGAGCTCGAAACGCGTATTAACAGAAATTGGATAAATACAGAATGGAAAACTTTCTAGTGTCTGATTAATCGCACTTCATCGTGCTAAAGAAATAAAGAAAACCGGAAAAGACGTGGATTCAAATTTACAAAAAAACTTAGATAACTTTTTTGGTAATTTATACAGTAATAACAATATTTTCTAGCAATCTACAGGTAATAACAATGTATACCATTTTATAACGTAACTTTCTTAATTTAAACTTTATTTATTATTTAACTGTTTTACTTATCTCCTTTATTTTATCTTATACAGCAGACCTTGTAAACAGATTCTATCCAGTCAATTACCCAATCTTTTCTTTAATATCAATTTGTAACCAATAATTAACTATGTAAGTTAAAAAAATTTAATATTATAAATATTATTATGTATGATGTAATACTGATCTATTTTCCTTTTGTAAAGTATATGGAATAAACAGGGGTCGTTAAGATCCGAAATGTATTTCCTTCATCAATAAAGCCTATATCAACAACTGCTCCATGTATGTTACTGAAAAATCCCAATAGCTTTTAAACCTTTAAAATGTGAACTTTTACTTATTACATGACCGAATCACTGAATAATTGTGACTAATGCTTTTATTTAGAAATAATATTAAAACATTCAAAGTTATAAAAATTTTATTCTTCTGTATGTGGAATTTTCTTGATCAGTATTGCTTTGGTTTCTATTAATCCGTTTCTTAAACATCGATATACCACGCTTCTAAATAATAAGTGAAGACGGTAATTGTATGTAGGAGTACAATCTGGACACCGACAGTGCATAAGCAGTCATCGTAATAAAATTTAAAATATTAATAAGTATCATGCAATTCTTTATTGTTAAATCGTTACAATGTCGGGCTGAAATTTTTAATAATAATTTTAATTAATTTAATTTAAAATATATTCTCTCTGACCTGACATAATGGTGGCTTTTCCCTGTATATCATACTTTAACAGTAGAGTTGTGCCAGTCATCTCTCTATCATCATTCAGAGAAAACGTTTTAAATTTAAATACCGCGACTACCGTTTGTATCGGAAGTACGTATATAGTTAATAGAAGCCTCCTGCCCGTGAGTTTCCAAATCTGATCTCGAATTTCATTTATCTATTTCCATTCTTGAGACTAAAGAAAGACAGGCGGACATCCATTTATCTATTTCATTTATTGTAACACACAGATTACAGCGTATACTTGGTACCACGGTATCACAACAAAGAAATGAAAACGACGGGAATTTATATGTGTAATATTTTTTCAAATTGCAGTAACATATATTTAAGTTAATTAGGGGAGACCGGGGCAACTTCGGCATGCGGGGCAAGTTTGTCAAGCGCTTTTTTTCAAAAACAAATTAAAAGGAGACTGGTTATAGGTTAGGCGCTTGAGANAAAATAAAAAAAACCAATTAATTGAATAATTTTGATTTAGAGAGAAAATAGAGAGAAGCAAGACTAAAGCATAACGGAGAGGAAAGAAGATTGTTATTAAAATTACTTATGGAAAGTTCGAACAAAAGCTAAGTTTTTATAAAATTGAATTTTTTTTTCTTTATTGATTACATTGAAGTATTTTTCAATTTCGAAGGTAAAGAATTAAAATAATTTCATGTTGCACTACCGTTGGGAAATTGATGATTTGAAAAAATTATTTAAATAATAAGCATACTAATTTTAGCACGACTTACTCCATCTGCACTTGGCAATAATTCGATTATTTGAGCTTATAATCCTTCCTTCTCGCTACTCTTAAGAAATACTTGACATTAGCTGTAATACTAACACTATATTTATAACTATTATTTCTTCGTTTGCAACACCGATTTATTACCGAATATTCTACTTTAAATCTTTTTTAAGTGCTTCACGAACATCTTGTACGTAACCTAATCTGCGTTTTAAATAATTTGTGTTTACGTTGGTATTAAGTCACCAGGGTTAAATCTGGATCAGTAGACATGACTATAAGAAGGCTGTTGTTTAAAATGACTTCACAATCACATATGACGGTTTACATGATCTAAGTAAGCACTAAGCAAGAAAATTCAAGGTTCTTTTTTAAACCTTGCTCCAGGATATTCACAAATTCTCTCTACCAAGGAGCAGCTGGATTAATAATAAACTTTCAAATAATATTTTTTTTTTTTACTTTGTCTAGAAACATGTTCAAAGTTACTTGATGAAAAAAATGATAAATTCCTACAAAACTTATGCCATTGTTAAAATATATTGGTTAAGGTTTCTTTCATCCATTCAAAAAACTTTGAAAAATCTGTAAAAAGCTACCGTAGACAATGATTTTATGAACGGCGCAGTATACAGTGCATGTGAATATGCACCATATACCACGCATTAATTGCCTTAATCTCAATATTTATCAACCAGCAAAAATATATTCCTGTAGATTAAAAAACAGCATCGTCTTAAAAAAATCGTTGTATAAAAAGTAAATGCGGAAAGCAAGGAAATCTTTTGCATGTAAACAACGTAACAAGATCGGACTATAATACCCATCATCTAAAATTCAGAGAAACTCTTTGAAAAAACATTTTTGAATAGCGATCATCTGTTGTCATATTTTCGAAAAGTTCATCCTGTACCCTTTAATTTACAAGAGTTAATATTACATCTTACACAAAGAATGCTAAACATTAAACATTTATTTCTAACTACGGTATGCATTTTAGTGAGTCAAGTTTCTTCAGTCATTACACGCACTAAATTACAAATATGTAATCCATAACTTTTAAACCCATATATCTTATTATAACAACCATGCCATGAATCATTTGGTTACCCGAATTTTAATTTTTGCCATCTAAAATATTTTTATTAAGTACTGAATACTGTGTCAAGTCTTAATAAGCAACTAATCATAGTGCTCAATAATAATTTAACAATAGTAGGAGAAGAAGCAGAATATTTGTTACTTATTTTACTTAAGTTATTCTTACTTTAGTTGAGTTATTCTCATTTTGATTCGTTTCATTTTCGCGTTATCTAATGACCTACTGTGAGTACACGTTCTTCACTCTGTGAGGGCCAGAATTTAAGAAGGCTGAGATTCGAATATTTTTATTCATTTTTATCTACCGTTTTGTTTGAAAACCAAAACGATTTTATAAAAGTTAGGGTTAACTCAAAAAGAGAAAAACAATCGACAAATTTTCTTATAAAAATCGCTCATAAAAGTCCGTTCCCACGAAAATACTTCCCTGTAGAAGATGAGTTAACTGTTGTGTCATAATTTTGTCACTTCTCCCACCATTGGTCAAGGGAGATCTCGAAAAGAGAGCCCCCATATAAAAGGCAAGAGCGATGACGACAAAAAGGGGGTAAAGTTATTTTTCTTACTGTGTGTGTGTGGATTACCTGCCTCTTGTCGCCACCGTCTTCGATAGAATTTACAATTTTGACTTTGATTACGTCTTTGAACTTGACTACAACTTTGGACTGAATTACGAACTGGGAAGAACGAGAATTTAAATCAGCCAGACATCAACCTAGACATCAACGTTTATAACCAGAGGTATTTATTCTACTCGCGATGATATGTAAGCTCTCTCTCGAATATTTCCAACTCGCGGTTAAGGTCGCGATTAATATATATTTTGTCCGTTATTCCATCCGAAATTTATGAATTATACAAATTGAAAATCCCGAGAGGGATCGTACAGATCGACTCCTTAATTAATTATCTATGCAAATATGTTCAACAATAAACGGGTATATTGTTAATGAACTTGGATTGGTGGGCGTTTCTTCCGGCATTATCACCTCCATACTGAACCCGAAGTCCTCGACGAGATCGCTCGTGATAATTCCTCCTCAAATTAACCGCGTATCTACCGCTAAAAAATGATAGATTGGTGTCAGATCCTGACGGGAGAAAGAATTTAACGATCTTTTCCCCTAAACCCTTTTTACCATCCTTTAGACAAGCGGGGCCGGACCTCAAGGTCTCGAATCGATTAAGAGGTAGCAGAGTGAAAACCTCGTAACATCCTACCCCCGATTAGTCTCACACTCTACTCATAAATGAACTTCTACCTACTGTAAAAATAAGTTAGAAATCTGTGACATGCATTTAATTCTGTAAACGTAAATTTATTCATTTTAAGCTATTTGATTTCAAATAAAAATTTTAAATTTTATTTCGGACCAAAAGTATCGTTCTTCAAATGTACAGTAATTTTATGAAATAATTACTACAATAAATTCATTTATATGAAAATTTTCTAATGTTATTTCATTTAACTGTGCTGTAACTAAAATTGTTTTACTAATGTTTAATTTTCATTAGTCTCACACCAATATACAAAAATGTTAATAATTTTTGACTTTTTGAATTTACATTATTTCAAAGTTAAATGTCCAGAATTATTTAGATTGGTGAAATTGTTTCTCGTGTTCCTTTAAAGAAATTTCGGCAGAAAACTGTTGTCCACAAAGTTGACATTCGAAATTATCTTCATCGTTTTCAATCTCTGAGAATAACTCCAGTTGTGAAGATGTTTCTAAGTTCATAATTTCTAAATCGATGTTAAAATCTTTAAGAAATTCTTCAGCTTCTCCTGGTGTGAAAATACTCTCTTCTGAAGCCGGTTGTTCAGGTTCAATTGATCCTCTTTCTTCAAAACTTGTTGATGGTGTCTGAAAAAAATCTGATTGCACTTCTTGGCCATGTTCTATGCATTTCTAAAAGTAAATATCATAAATATAACGAAGGAGTTCAATTCAATAAATGGAAATATATAAAATTTCATGTAAATTGAAACAATTAAAATTTAATTTACATCATATTTAAACTTCTATATTATTTAAAATTTTTATGATTTTATTAACATTTCTATGTGAGAAAGAAATTCTAATTTAGAAGAGAATGTCATCATTAAAAAAACTAGCTTGAAAAAACATATATTTCGAAATAATTATTACGAGTAAATTTATTTAAAATGTTTTTAAAAAGTAGATTTCCTTCGAATACAAATACGAATATTGATGTAGATAATTAACTCTATAATAAAATTTTATTTTTTCAATGTTAATGAAAACTTAATTCGCGTCAAATCTTGCCTGTATTTAACATGCAGATAATATTTGACTACGGATATTTACTGCTGTAACAGAAATTTGAAAATTCGGCATTGGTCATGATATACGTTTTATGAATAAACTTTTCTAAATTCTAAATTTTAAGAAGTCATACATATTACTTAACATGTATATGTATTTAGATATAGTAAGCGCTATCATTTCTGCAAATTAGGCAACATCCCACGGCGTCAGTCATAAATGGGCACAAAATTTCAACAAATTTCAACTTTTTTCACACTTTTCTAAAATATTAAATTAAATAGTGATATATCATTTAGATATTGATTTATTTCCTTTCTCTTCACAAATCAAACTATTTTACTATTCATTTAAATTTTGATTTTTAACGTAAATAATTATCTGTTTAAAATTTATCTTAAAAAGTATTTTAAAACGTTGAAAATTATAAAATGTTGTACTTCGGTATTTTTGTAACTAAAATAGAAGAAAAAATTTTCAACTTAATTAAAAAAAAATTTTAAAGTTATGTTTATTGAAGTGTTACAACTTCTATATTACTTTGAATAAAGCACGCTAAAATAATTTTTATTTTGCTTTTTTAAGTTTTCATTTATAAAAATATCCAACTGGTAATCTTTACACAAAACGCAAAATCACAGGCACTGCCTATTTATTATTATTATTTCTGTTCAGTGATGTTATTATATCTATTTATTTGTTTTCGATATTCTAGTTTTACTTTACGTTATTAGTTATTATTAGTTGCATTCTTTAATCCTTTTTTGCAAGTTCTAAACGTATGTAAAACATAAATAAGTATTACAATCTTGTGTAATTTCTTATATGTTTACACCATAAAATATAGACTGATGAGCGGCATATGACCCGCAATGCATTTAATTATATAATTAATAAAAAAATAAAATGTACTTTTTTCATCGTGCAAATTGTGTCTGTATGATAAGTTCTCTGTACCAATTTTGTTCTTAATTGTAAAGAACAAATAACAAAAAAAAAAAAAAAAAAAAAAAAAAACAACAATAAGCAATCAAGTGCTAAAGCTGAAAAAATTTAACAATTTAAACAGAAATTGTTTTTGTAAGAAAGCTTATGTAGAGAAAAATATATTTCGAAACAAATATTACGACTAAACTTATAACAAATAATTTTAATAAGTATGTTTAACCTGATGGTTGCTGGTTATCGAATGACTGAAAGTACTAACTCACAATATTGACTTTTTGTTTTCTATTACTATTTTATTTTAAATGAACAATGCAGTGTTATTTAATAAATGAAGGATTACAGAATAAAATTATTTATGGTAACACGTAATAAAGTGACTTAAAAGAATCTGAGAAGCAATTTAAAAATTTTTTAAAGCTGAATAACTTTTTTACATTATAATATTCAAGGAATTTTTAAAAAGTGAATTTCAGAAATTTTCTTTACTTACTTTGGAAGAAGTTATGGTTTCTTCATGTGAATGTTCTATTTTCATGTGTCTTTTTAACTCAAATTTATATTTGAACGTTTTCTTACAAATATCACATGAAAATGGTCGTTTTCTTTCAGGATATATCAGGTGCCATATGAAAGCAGATGAGGATTCAAAACTTTTACCGCAGGTATCACATGTATGGTCTCTTCGTTTCGATTTTAGTGGTNAGAGTTCCATTTTTACTAGTGATTCAACGAATAGTATATTCGGCCACATGCCGAATACCGAATATTCGGCCAAACTATTCAGCTTGATTAACGCACATACGAAAATTGGCATGCAAACCGCACTATGGCAAGGATTGCGTAACCTGCAGTGAAAGTCGCCAAGGACGCAGAGCTCAATCTACGCCACTTACGGGCACTAGTCGGTAAGACCAGTCCTCTAGGATGCAGATCACTAGATCTGATCTTATGTCAAGATTTGTTTGACCGGAGGGCGGTGATATTTTGGTAAAAGGGGAATTCTAGACTATGAGGTCTTTATCCCAATTGTCAGGTTCCCGACACCAGTTTGTCAATTTATCGATGCGCGGACAAACACGCGTATGCGATCTGATTCGGACACCCAATTAAGAGACATTTTTGTATATTAAACATAAGTATAATTTAATATAACTAAACAAACGAATACAAATAATCGATCACAACAATTAAACGACAAGCTAGAGGTTAAAACCTCTTCTAGGTTAATGCGCGTTCGAGAGAGAGAGCTCACAAAATTATTCTAGACATACGACCTGTTTAGTTGTCGTCGTTCGTCTTCATCTGTATAGGTAAAGGACTCATTGTAGATGGGGTTCATATTACTTCCATATGGGAGATCAATTCGTGCACAAAATATAAAGATATCACTTCTTCTAAGTGTAGACTCGGGACTTAGTCTATCGGACTCCGCTATGGGCGTTGGCCATCAGGCGGGAACGTATGTGGAGTTTGTATGCTTCGGATCTGTCGAAGAACTCCTCGAATTCTGACTAATCTCCCCTTTTATTTCAAAATTTCGTCCAATCATCGTCCAGTAACTCTTTCGTGAGAACGGACGAAAGGGGGATGAACGAGGGGTAACCATTTCCCATCTGAGCGAGATTTTTAACCAGATACAGGAAAACAGAGGTTGTTCTCTTCGATGAAAGGAAATAACATTTGTTATCTGGTTTTTCCCACGTCTAAAACAATATTTTTTTTTCACAAAAACGAAGTAATATTTCGTGTCTATATTTAAACATATTTAATAAAAATTCACAAATTAGACCCAGGAGGGCCTTTCGGATCTCACACTGCTCTCTATTAGCCCGCTGTCACTACGCTTTGCCAATTGCGTTAATTCTTGACAGTTGTAGCGGAGAAACACGGTCGTCATGGCAATATGTGATAAGTGATGATATCAAATGTGGATAACAATTAAATGACCTACACGTGTAAATAATGGAAAAAAAACCAAGAAGGACCGCGAAGTAAAAATGTGAAAATAAATATGAAATTGAGTTGATAACATAATCGAATAAGTCGAGGCAGCTTATTGGCGCGGAAATTCGCAACCATCAATGCCAAATAATTGTTCTCATAGATTTCGGAAAGCTAAATGCTTTAATGAAAGTCACTTAGCGTGCACGGGAGAAAGCCTGGGACCGTTCAGGCTACCAAGGTGCCTGAAACTTCAGTTATGATAAATAATTTTCTACAATGAAACAAAAAAGTTAATTTAATTTTTAAGTTTATAATAAGGGATGATTTCACAAAAACGCTTTACAGATCATTAATTATAATTTTTCACATTTTATGACCTAAGTTTTGATATAATGTGCCCACGCAGTAAAAATTTTCATACAAAATTTTATCCTTTTCACCCCTTTAGGGTTGAATTAAGTGAAATCTTTTCTTAGTACACCTAAACTTTACAAAAGGAACACACCTTTAAATTTTTAAGTTTCTAGCACCAGTAGTTTTGGCTCTGCGTTAATTATCCTAACAGGACTTGTTCTTTTATATACGAGTATATTGATGACTAAAATACATAATAAGTAAGTAGTTTTCATTTTATTTGTTACCTTTTTTCATCTCTTATAAATTAACTTAGTTATATTACTTTTCCTTTGATCTTTTCCATAAATAAGCAAAAAATTGCACTTTCTCGAACTTGAAATGTTATGTTCAGCATTAATAAAAGTTACCAAAATGATTAATTTACTGGTTTTTGTTTTGTTNTATTAAATAAAATTAATTTTAGTAAGTGTTGACGGAAAGCATTGAATGTGTTCTAAATTAATTAAACACATGTGACACTGCAAAATATTATATAGTGGAAACAAAACGAAAAATGAAAATTAGACTTAAAGAACATAGAGGATGTAAAATATAGTATATATAATTCAGCGTTTAACGAACACTGCACGCTAAATAATTGCAATATAGATAAAGATAATAAGAACAATTTTACGAAAAGAAAAAAATACATATAAGAGAAAATTTAAGGAAAGCATAGAAATCCTGAGTAATAAAAACAGTATAAACAAAAATCTTAGTTTAAAATATTATAAATATATGAACCCATCTTAAGGAATTATGTTTAAATATCACTATGAAGTGCAAAATAGAAGGTATGTTCTCTGAAAAAATTATAAGAGTAGTTTCATAGATTTAATTATACTGTATGTAGTAATTGAATGTACATTTTCAACAACAGTTAACTGAAGAGGGGCATCGTGAGCTCGAAACGCGTATTAACTGAAATTGGATAAATACAGAATGGAAAACTTTCTAGTGTCTGATTAATCGCACTTCATCGTGCTAAAGAAATAAAGAAAACCGGAAAAGACGTGGATTCAAATTTACAAAAAAACTTAGATAACTTTTTTGGTAATTTATACAGTAATAACAATATTTTCTAGCAATCTACAGGTAATAACAATGTATACCATTTTATAACGTAACTTTCTTAATTTAAACTTTATTTATTATTTAACTGTTTTACTTATCTCCTTTATTTTATCTTATACAGCAGACCTTGTAAACAGATTCTATCCAGTCAATTACCCAATCTTTTCTTTAATATCAATTTGTAACCAATAATTAACTATGTAAGTTAAAAAAATTTAATATTATAAATATTATTATGTATGATGTAATACTGATCTATTTTCCTTTTGTAAAGTATATGGAATAAACAGGGGTCGTTAAGATCCGAAATGTATTTCCTTCATCAATAAAGCCTATATCAACAACTGCTCCATGTATGTTACTGAAAAATCCCAATAGCTTTTAAACCTTTAAAATGTGAACTTTTACTTATTACATGACCGAATCACTGAATAATTGTGACTAATGCTTTTATTTAAAAATAATATTAAAACATTCAAAGTTATAAAAATTTTATTCTTCTGTATGTGGAATTTTCTTGATCAGTATTGCTTTGGTTTCTATTAATCCGTTTCTTAAACAGCGATATACCACGCTTCTAAATAATAAGTGAAGACGGTAATTGTATGTAGGAGTACAATCTGGACACCGACAGTGCATAAGCAGTCATCGTAATAAAATTTAAAATATTAATAAGTAACACGCAATTCTTTATTGTTAAATCGTTACAATGTCGGGCTGAAATTTTTAATAATAATTTTAATTAATTTAATTTAAAATATATTCTCTCTGACCTGACATAATGGTGGCTTTTCCCTGTATATCATACTTTAACAGTAGAGTTGTGCCAGTCATCTCTCTATCATCATTCAGAGAAAACGTTTTAAATTTAAATACCGCGACTACCGTTTGTATCGGAAGTACGTATATAGTTAATAGAAGCCTCCTGCCCGTGAGTTTCCAAATCTGATCTCGAATTTCATTTATCTATTTCCATTCTTGAGACTAAAGAAAGACAGGCGGACATCCATTTATCTATTTCATTTATTGTAACACACAGATTACAGCGTATACTTGGTACCACGGTATCACAACAAAGAAATGAAAACGACGGGAATTTATATGTGTAATATTTTTTCAAATTGCAGTAACATATATTTAAGTTAATTATATTAAATATATTAATAAGTTATAACATATTGTGAAGAAATGCCATCTTTAAAAAAAACAAAAAAAAGCCACAAACACAGACTTTTTTTATATTAATTAATATTTTAAATAAATAAATATCAAAATTTAAATACATATTCGATGTTAATGACGTAAAAACTACAATTTAGAAGAATTTTGATAAATTAAATATTTTGTAATTTTGTTCTAAGATTTAATATTAATTCATATTCTGCTTCGTTTTGTTGTATTTACAAAAACATTTAATTAAAAATTACATATCATTTTATAGAATTTGTAAGTATATCTCTATGCACTTTTTGACTGAAAAAGTGTATATCATTAAATACATATACCATTGATGAGAATTTTATTTATATTCAAGATTAGGATATCTGTCAATTCCATTTCTTAACTGCCAAATTGTAACTTGAAAGTAAAAAGCCAATTTATGTTCAGACTTTTCGTGAAGCAGCCATAATGCCTAGACTTAAGTCACGTAATTTTTTGTGCATAATAGTATGGCATTTCATACATAAATTGAGTTAAAGTTAGAAATTAAATTGCCCCAAAGGTTTATTTCCTTAAACTGAAATTTATTCATGTATCGATTTTCATAAATATAATTATTTAACATGATTTAGAAATATTTAGATTTAGTGAGATCTATGAAACAATAAATGTTAAAATGTAATTAAAATTTTCTTTGAAACATACACGGTTACCTAGAGATAAGTTTCCACTCCAGAGAACTCTGGAGGGCATTCTACTGCTTTAAATGAGGCAAATTTTAGACTATAAGTAATTCAAACGATCCACTTGCCATTTCTTAACTTATATTTTCGTATACGTTGAAATTCAGCAACAACGTATTCGACACTTCAAACAAAGATATTTAATAGAAGAGTTATTAAATATCTTGAAAAATAAATCAATTCCGTACAGAGCTTTACAAAGAGTAACTGTAACTTTGAAAATTTCTATAAAAAGATATATATACACATTATATATATATAGTTATTTATTTATTTAAAAAATCAAATGTAATGATAAGAAAATTATGTGAAGAAGAATTATGTAAAAATTTAAATATATAAATTTGAAAATCTGTTTCATTAGTAGAATTAAATTCAATTGTTAATATACATAATTATAATAGATAAATGTAGAATTTTATTTTATGAATTTTAATAAAATAATAAACTGATTTTAACTTTTGCATTCTGAAAACTAAATTATCCTTTTTACATTATATTATTCGTCTTATTTTTAAAATGTTACATTTGAAAAAGTTATCTGAAATCAAAGTAAAAATGTTCCACTTTGCTGTATTTGATGCTCGCGTTTCATGCCTATTTAAATAATACTTAAAGTTGAATTTTTCTTGCAAATATTACATAAATACAGCCGTACTATTGTATGAGTTTTCATTTCTTCGTGTAAAAGAAATAGACTTGGAAAGCTTTTAGGGCAGACTTCACATTGGTAGTCTTTTCTTTTCGATTTCTTAGGTGGAATCTAATTATAATATGATTTATAATTCAGCTATTTATTACACAAGAAAAGAAAATTGAAATTATATCATTTTTTAAAATTTTTTCATATTGTATAAATTTTGCAGGCTCATAGAAACAAGAATTGCTTAACTACGGTTTGAATGAAATTTTAGTAGCTAGTACTGTTTATTTATTAATGTTTTACAGTAAATTACCAGATTTATTTATTATAATTAATTAAATCATTTCTATAATATGTCGTTTAATTATACTTTTAGTCTTTTATTTTATTAGTTTTCTATGTTTATTTTATGAAATATTTATCGATGAAACTGTAAAACAATATATATAGAGAGATATTGAGAATAATTACAATAATAAATTCAGTAGCAATTGCGTGTGGATGTATTCGATTAATATGTCGCATCAAATATTTGGTTCTTGTATCATATCTACAGCCTGGCTAATTACATTTGAATGGTCATTCTTCAGAAAGTACTTTCATGTGACTTATTACATTACCTTGTTGGGCGAATTATTCCCAAAAATATTACAAACAATGATTGTTTGTAATAAGATTTTCGCATACAGTATATTACAGTATTAGTTTTTATTTTCAGTCTTTTAAAAATATATTTGTTATGTAATTATTATTAATTATTAAATTTTTCATTAATTTATAAAATATTTTCTAGTGAGTTAATAATATAAAAGAAAAATGTACGTATTTTATTCGTCAAAATTACAAATAAAATAGTTCCCTAAATATAAGCAGTCTTACGAAACAGAACCTTTCAGCGGACAAATATATAAAACAACTTAACAGTGGTAGTTGATCATGGGTTCTAGTCTCTTAATCAAGCTAGTTATGTAGAGTTTCCGTACTTTGCTTTGGTTTGTAACCCTAAATAGGAACCAGTTCCTATGACAAATATTCTGTTACGCATCTCCATCGGGAGATCGCTCATGTGACATGATACCGTATAGAAATAATTCGAAATAATGTTACTAAACGAACTGAAAATTTTACTTAATACTTCAGATAAAATCTGAAATGGAAATAAACTAAAGTTTAAAATTCAATACCTAAATTTCGACAAGAGTAGAAACCAACAATGCACTACAATAATGAGAATTTGGTCAATTATTCTGTGATATTAGCGAACTGTGCATAAGAAGAGTAAAAATAGATAAAATAATTATTTCGCAATTGGAATACGTATATTGAAATAAGAAAAGTACTATTTGAATACCGGTACTATAATTACATTCATAAATTACTTTTAAAATATTTCTAGATATCTATGATGTAGGCTAAAGATTATACAAAATAATTTTGGTATGAGTATTTGATACACTGAATAAGCAAGAAATTAAAATAAAATCTTTGATTTAAAAGACCCAAAAAATAGTCTTTGAGAGAGAGAGTTTACATGAGTTTTCGCGTAGCGATTAATACCTTTTGTAGCGTCCCGTTTATACATTTTATAGAATTTGTAAGTATATCTCTATGCACTTTTTGATTGAAAAAGTGTATATCATTAAATACATATACCATTGATGAGAATTTTATTTATATTCAAGATTAGGATATCTGTCAATTCCATTTCTTAACTGCCAAATTGTAACTTGAAAGTAAAAAGCCAATTTATGTTCAGACTTTTCGTGAAGCAGCCATAATGCCTAGACTTAAGTCACGTAATTTTTTGTGCATAATAGTATGGCATTTCATACATAAATTGAGTTAAAGTTAGAAATTAAATTGCCCCAAAGGTTTATTTCCTTAAACTGAAATTTATTCATGTATCGATTTTCATAAATATAATTATTTAACATGATTTAGAAATATTTAGATTTAGTGAGATCTATGAAACAATAAATGTTAAAATGTAATTAAAATTTTCTTTGAAACATACACGGTTACCTAGAGATAAGTTTCCACTCCAGAGAACTCTGGAGGGCATTCTACTGCTTTAAATGAGGCAAATTTTAGACTATAAGTAATTCAAACGATCCACTTGCCATTTCTTAACTTATATTTTCGTATACGTTGAAATTCAGCAACAACGTATTCGACACTTCAAACAAAGATATTTAATAGAAGAGTTATTAAATATCTTGAAAAATAAATCAATTCCGTACAGAGCTTTACAAAGAGTAACTGTAACTTTGAAAATTTCTATAAAAAGATATATATACACATTATATATATATAGTTATTTATTTATTTAAAAAATCAAATGTAATGATAAGAAAATTATGTGAAGAAGAATTATGTAAAAATTTAAATATATAAATTTGAAAATCTGTTTCATTAGTAGAATTAAATTCAATTGTTAATATACATAATTATAATAGATAAATGTAGAATTTTATTTTATGAATTTTAATAAAATAATAAACTGATTTTAACTTTTGCATTCTGAAAACTAAATTATCCTTTTTACATTATATTATTCGTCTTATTTTTAAAATGTTACATTTGAAAAAGTTATCTGAAATCAAAGTAAAAATGTTCCACTTTGCTGTATTTGATGCTCGCGTTTCATGCCTATTTAAATAATACTTAAAGTTGAATTTTTCTTGCAAATATTACATAAATACAGCCGTACTATTGTATGAGTTTTCATTTCTTCGTGTAAAAGAAATAGACTTGGAAAGCTTTTAGGGCAGACTTCACATTGGTAGTCTTTTCTTTTCGATTTCTTAGGTGGAATCTAATTATAATATGATTTATAATTCAGCTATTTATTACACAAGAAAAGAAAATTGAAATTATATCATTTTTGAAAATTTTTTCATATTGTATAAATTTTGCAGGCTCATAGAAACAAGAATTGCTTAACTACGGTTTGAATGAAATTTTAGTAGCTAGTACTGTTTATTTATTAATGTTTTACAGTAAATTACCAGATTTATTTATTATAATTAATTAAATCATTTCTATAATATGTCGTTTAATTATACTTTTAGTCTTTTATTTTATTAGTTTTCTATGTTTATTTTATGAAATATTTATCGATGAAACTGTAAAACAATATATATAGAGAGATATTGAGAATAATTACAATAATAAATTCAGTAGCAATTGCGTGTGGATGTATTCGATTAATATGTCGCATCAAATATTTGGTTCTTGTATCATATCTACAGCCTGGCTAATTACATTTGAATGGTCATTCTTCAGAAAGTACTTTCATGTGACTTATTACATTACCTTGTTGGGCGAATTATTCCCAAAAATATTACAAACAATGATTGTTTGTAATAAGATTTTCGCATACAGTATATTACAGTATTAGTTTTTATTTTCAGTCTTTTAAAAATATATTTGTTATGTAATTATTATTAATTATTAAATTTTTCATTAATTTATAAAATATTTTCTAGTGAGTTAATAATATAAAAGAAAAATGTACGTATTTTATTCGTCAAAATTACAAATAAAATAGTTCCCTAAATATAAGCAGTCTTACGAAACAGAACCTTTCAGCGGACAAATATATAAAACAACTTAACAGTGGTAGTTGATCATGGGTTCTAGTCTCTTAATCAAGCTAGTTATGTAGAGTTTCCGTACTTTGCTTTGGTTTGTAACCCTAAATAGGAACCAGTTCCTATGACAAATATTCTGTTACGCATCTCCATCGGGAGATCGCTCATGTGACATGATACCGTATAGAAATAATTCGAAATAATGTTACTAAACGAACTGAAAATTTTACTTAATACTTCAGATAAAATCTGAAATGGAAATAAACTAAAGTTTAAAATTCAATACCTAAATTTCGACAAGAGTAGAAACCAACAATGCACTACAATAATGAGAATTTGGTCAATTATTCTGTGATATTAGCGAACTGTGCATAAGAAGAGTAAAAATAGATAAAATAATTATTTCGCAATTGGAATACGTATATTGAAATAAGAAAAGTACTATTTGAATATCGGTACTATAATTACACTCATAAATTACTTTTAAAATATTTCTAGATATCTATGATGTAGGCTAAGGATTATACAAAATAATTTTGGTATGAGTATTTGATACACTGAATAAGCAAGAAATTAAAATAAAATCTTTGATTTAAAAGACCCAAAAAATAGTCTTTGAGAGAGAGAGTTTACATGAGTTTTCGCGTAGCGATTAATACCTTTTGTAGCGTCCCGTTTATAGATATCTCGTATAGTCTCGTTGGTAAAGAGTTGAGTATTCAGTAGTTCGTATTTAAAGGCTTTAGTCGTAAAATGTCAAGGGAAAAATATCCAGTCGGGTAGAATCGTGCACTAACACAATTAAAAATTTGGAAAAAGTTGAATGCTGAGTTTACTCCAGAAAGAACGGGCAACGACTCACTCTTCGGCTGGCAACAGTGATATCAGTTCGATTTCAACTGGAGAAAACTTCAGTAGATCACGGGAATGCGTCATTTTCGTCGTCGAGAAAGTGTAAGTAAAGATTTTCTCAGATAGATGAGGATAATAATTATGCAAGTATGGCATTATCGACGATTAAATTTTTGTAAACTACGGATTCTCACGCTGTGTCAAATCTTAATAAGAAACTAATCATAGTGGGAAAATAAGCAAAATATTCGTTTCTTGTTTTAGTTAAGTTGTTGTTACTTTAGTTTAGTTATTTTTATTTTGAGTCGTTTTATTCTCGCGTTATCTAATAATCTAATGTGAGTCCACGTTCTTCACTTTACTCATAAATGAACTTCTACCTACTGTTAAATAAGTTATAAATCTGCAACACACATTCAATCCTGTAAACGTAAATTTATTCAATTAAAGCTATTACTTAATTTCAAATTATAAATTTTTAAATTTTGTTTCGTAACAAAAGTATCGTTCTGCAAATGTACAGTATTTTATGAAATAATTTCTACAATAAATTAATTTATACGAAAATTTTCTAATGCTATTTCATTTAACTGTGCTGTAACTAATATTGTTTTACTAATGTATAATGTTCATTAGTCTCACATCAATGTTAATAATTTTTTAGGACTTTTTTAACTTATGTTGTTTCAAAGTTAAATGTCCAGAGTTAATTCGATTAGTGGAATTGTTTCTCGTGTTCCTTTAAAGAAATTTCGTCAGAAAATTGTTGTACACAATGTTGACATTCGAATTTATCTTCATCGGTTTCCATCTCTGAGAATAAATCCAGTTGTGAGGATGTCTCAAGCTTTGTAATTTCTAAATCGATGTTAAAATCTTTAAGAAATTCTTCAGCTTTCCTTGCTGTGAAGATACTCTCTTCTGATGCCACTTGTTCAGATTCAATTGATCCTGTTGCTTCAGAACTTTTTGATGGTGTCTGAAAAAAATCTGATTGCATTTCTTGGCCATGTTCTATATCTTTCTAAAAGTAAATATCATAAATTTAATGTAGGAGTTTAATTCCGTAAATACAAATATATAAAATCTCATGTAAATTGAAATAATTAAAATGTAATTTACATCACATTTAAACTTCTTTATTATTTAAAATTTTCATAATTTTTGTAACTTTTTTTGTGAGAAAAACATTATTATGCAGAACAGAATGCCATTATTCAATAAACTAGCGTGAAGAAGCATATATTTAGAAGTAATTACAGTAGAGCGTCGATTTTCCGAAAGTCAATAATACGAAAGAATTCCAGTCGGCAAATTTAAATTTCGCCAGTGCTGTGGCGCTTCAATCTTTGGTTATGTCTTGGGCTACTCAAATATTTTACGTTTTTGATACTAAATTAACATCTGAAGTATAATTTTTTATTATTTTTATATTTTTCAATATATTTATTTTGTTTGTACAAAATAAANTAAAATAAAATCTTTGATTTAAAAGACCCAAAAAATAGTCTTTGAGAGAGAGAGTTTACATGAGTTTTCGCGTAGCGATTAATACCTTTTGTAGCGTCCCGTTTATAGATATCTCGTATAGTCTCGTTGGTAAAAAGTTGAGTATTCAGTAGTTCGTATTTAAAGGCTTTAGTCGTAAAATGTCAAGGGCAAAATATCCAGTCGGGTAGAACCGTGCACTAACACAATTAAAAATTTGGAAAAAGTTGAATGCTGAGTTTACTCCAGAAAGAACGGGCAACGACTCACTCTTCGGCTGGCAACAGTGATATCAGTTCGATTTCAACTGGAGAAAACTTCAGTAGATCACGGGAATGCGTCATTTTCGTCGTCGAGAAAGTGTAAGTAAAGATTTTCTCAGATAGATGAGGATAATAATTATGCAAGTATGGCGTTATCGACGATTAAATTTTTGTAAACTACGGATTCTCACGCTGTGTCAAATCTTAATAAGAAAGTAATCATAGTGGGAAAATAAGCAAAATATTCGTTTCTTGTTTTAGTTAAGTTGTTGTTACTTTAGTTTAGTTATTTTTATTTTGAGTCGTTTTATTCTCGCGTTATCTAATAATCTAATGTGAGTCCACGTTCTTCACTTTACTCATAAATGAACTTCTACCTACTGTTAAATAAGTTATAAATCTGCAACACACATTCAATCCTGTAAACGTAAATTTATTCAATTAAAGCTATTACTTAATTTCAAATTATAAATTTTTAAATTTTGTTTCGTAACAAAAGTATCGTTCTGCAAATGTACAGTATTTTATGAAATAATTTCTACAATAAATTAATTTATACGAAAATTTTCTAATGCTATTTCATTTAACTGTGCTGTAACTAATATTGTTTTACTAATGTATAATGTTCATTAGTCTCACATCAATGTTAATAATTTTTTAGGACTTTTTTAACTTATGTTGTTTCAAAGTTAAATGTCCAGAGTTAATTCGATTAGTGGAATTGTTTCTCGTGTTCCTTTAAAGAAATTTCGTCAGAAAATTGTTGTACACAATGTTGACATTCGAATTTATCTTCATCGGTTTCCATCTCTGAGAATAAATCCAGTTGTGAGGATGTCTCAAGCTTTGTAATTTCTAAATCGATGTTAAAATCTTTAAGAAATTCTTCAGCTTTCCTTGCTGTGAAGATACTCTCTTCTGATGCCACTTGTTCAGATTCAATTGATCCTGTTGCTTCAGAACTTTTTGATGGTGTCTGAAAAAAATCTGATTGCATTTCTTGGCCATGTTCTGTGTCTTTCTAAAAGTAAATAGTATAATGAAAGAGTGAAATTCAATAAATACTAATATATAAAATTTCATGTAAGTTGAAATATTTAAAATTTTCATAATTTTTGTAAATCTTTTTGCGACAAAAAAATTCTTAGGCAGAAGAGAATATCATTCTTTAAATCTATCTTTGTGAGTTTTAATCGTTTGTGAAATATAAATATGTATTAATTTGTTCTGTAATTTCTAATATGTTTTCACCATAAAACAAGAGACTGGTGAGCGGCAT
>NW_019384865.1:379799-382460 GCF_000671375.1 Centruroides sculpturatus
TTTTTATATTTTTCAATATATTTATTTTGTTTGTACAAAGTAAAAAGATAATTTTTAACGATACAATAGTCTTTGTTAAGCTTAACATCGACGAAAATTCAACGCGAAGCGACACGCAACGGAGAAAAATTTCGACATCGGATACGTTAAACAATTTTTTCGTACGTAAATCAGTTATCCGAAATATCAGTTATCCGGACAACCCCAGTTTCCAATTGATTCGGAAAATCGACGTTCTACTGTATTACGAGAAAATTTATTTAGAATGTTTCTAAGAAGTAGATTTCCTTCTAATACAAATACGAACATTGATAATAATTGAAAACTCGATAATAATGAAATTTTATTCTTATAATGTTAATGAAAACTTAATTTATAATCATATCTTATTCGTATTTAACACGCAGATAATATTTGACTACTGATGTTTATTGTTGTTAGAAATTTGACATTGGTAATGATATAGATTTAAGGAATAAAGTTTTATAAATTTTAAAAAATTATACATATTACTTAGCATGTACTGTATATATATAATTAGATATAGACAGCGCTATTATTTATACAAATTAGACAACCTCCCAGCACGCCAGCCATAAGGAGGCACAAAATTTTAACATATTCTTTATTCACACTTCACACATTCTTTATTCACACTTTATTCAATTAAATAGCGATGTATGATTTATGTATCGATTGTTTTGTTTATTTTTCACAAACTCTTTTACTATTTATTCAAATCTTGTATTGTTTTTTTGCTAAATGATTTAAACTTATTAGCGACTTAAAATTTATATAAAATAAATATCTTAAAATATTTTTAAAATATCTTAAGATAAATATCGTTTTTCTAAATAAAATATAGAAGTTTTTCAAAGTAATTAAAAAAAATTTTAAACGTTTTGTTTTTTGAAATGTTACAAATTTTATATTACTTTGAATATTAATGATAATTATTTTTATTTTTCATGGAATTTCCGTATTTTATTTGTTTATTATTATTATTATTATTATTTGTGTTTAGTGATATTATTATACTTATTTATTCGTTTTCGATTTTCTAGTTTTACTCTACGTTATTACTTATTATTAGTTACATTCTTTAAACCTTTTTTGTAAGTTTTAAACATATGTAAAATATAAATAAGTAATACTTTCTTCTGTAATTTCTTATATGTTTTCAGCATAAAATAAAGACTGGTGAGCGGCATCTTACCCGTAATGCATTTAAATTATATAATAAGAAATATATAATGTACGTTTTTTATCGTATAATTTGTTTCTGTATGATAAATTCTCTGTAGCAATTTTGTTCTTAATTGCAAAGAACAAATAAAAAACAAAAGAACAATAAGCAATCAGTGCTAAAGCTCGAAAAATTTCACAAATTAAACAGAAATTGTTTTTGTAAAAAGCTTACGTAGAGAAAAATATATTTCAAAACAATTATTACGATTAAACTTATTATAAATAATTATAATAAGTAAATTTAGGCTCATGGCTGCTTATTATCGAATGACTGGAAGTACTAACTTACAATAATTACTTTTTGTTTTCTATTGTTTCTTTACTTTAAATGAACAATGCAGTGTTATTTTATGAATGAAAGTTACAAAATAAAATTATTTACAAGTATCACGTAATAAAGTCACCAAAAATAATCTGAGAAGAAATTTTAAAAATCTTTTACAAAGTGAATAACTTTTTCTGCATTATAATATTTAAATAATTTTATAAAAGTGAATTTCAGAAATTTTCTTTACGTACCTTGGAAGAACAAGCGGTTTGTTCTTGTGGATGTGCTATTTTCATGTGTGTTTTTAAGTCATTTTTATGTTTGTACGTTTTCTTACAAATATCGCATGAAAACGGTCGACTTTTCTCATGAGATATTAGATGTTTTGTTAAAGTGGATAACCATGGAAAACTTCTACCGCATTTATTACATTTATGTTTCGATTCTTTCCGGGGAATCTAAGTATCAAATGAATTATTAATTAGTAATTAATATTTACGATTTTTACGATAGAGATATAAAAAGTGTATTTGTTAATGTTTCACTATAAATTATCAATTTTATTTATAATAATTAAACCAATTATATAGTACATCATAATGTTATATTTTATATCAAATTTTTTAACTTAAAGTATATTATATTTCATAAAAATGGATATGGACTTAAATGCACAAATAAACATAAACATAATTCTTACAGTAATAATATCAGAAGCGATTGCATTTGGATGTAATCGTTTGACATGTGATAACAGATGAAATTTCCTTGTTGTAGCGTATCCGCAGCTGCATTTGAAAGGTCGTTCTTTTGAATGTGTTCTTTTGTGAATTGTTAAATTTCCAGACTGGGAAAAGTTTTTACCGCAGATATCGCATGGAAACGGTTTCTCACCAGTATGGCTTCTCAGGTGGACATCTAAGTGCAATTTACTTTGAAATATTTGTTTACATTCAATGCATTCATGTATCTTTTTCTCATCCTTTAAGAAATATTTTTTGTGGAAATTATTATAAATTATTAAGTTCGCTATTAATACCTTCAGAAATATTTTATTCTTTATATCAAAACCTAATAGTAAAATATATTCATTTTTTCGATAAAAATTAAAATTTCAAAATTTTTATCTTTACAATTTTGAATGA
>NW_019384865.1:382569-437569 GCF_000671375.1 Centruroides sculpturatus
TTTTTATATTTTTCAATATATTTATTTTGTTTGTACAAAGTAAAAAGATAATTTTTAACGATACAATAGTCTTTGTTAAGCTTAACATCGACGAAAATTCAACGCGAAGCGACACGCAACGGAGAAAAATTTCGACATCGGATACGTTAAACAATTTTTTCGTACGTAAATCAGTTATCCGAAATATCAGTTATCCGGACAACCCCAGTTTCCAATTGATTCGGAAAATCGACGTTCTACTGTATTACGAGAAAATTTATTTAGAATGTTTCTAAGAAGTAGATTTCCTTCTAATACAAATACGAACATTGATAATAATTGAAAACTCGATAATAATGAAATTTTATTCTTATAATGTTAATGAAAACTTAATTTATAATCATATCTTATTCGTATTTAACACGCAGATAATATTTGACTACTGATGTTTATTGTTGTTAGAAATTTGACATTGGTAATGATATAGATTTAAGGAATAAAGTTTTATAAATTTTAAAAAATTATACATATTACTTAGCATGTACTGTATATATATAATTAGATATAGACAGCGCTATTATTTATACAAATTAGACAACCTCCCAGCACGCCAGCCATAAGGAGGCACAAAATTTTAACATATTCTTTATTCACACTTCACACATTCTTTATTCACACTTTATTCAATTAAATAGCGATGTATGATTTATGTATCGATTGTTTTGTTTATTTTTCACAAACTCTTTTACTATTTATTCAAATCTTGTATTGTTTTTTTGCTAAATGATTTAAACTTATTAGCGACTTAAAATTTATATAAAATAAATATCTTAAAATATTTTTAAAATATCTTAAGATAAATATCGTTTTTCTAAATAAAATATAGAAGTTTTTCAAAGTAATTAAAAAAAATTTTAAACGTTTTGTTTTTTGAAATGTTACAAATTTTATATTACTTTGAATATTAATGATAATTATTTTTATTTTTCATGGAATTTCCGTATTTTATTTGTTTATTATTATTATTATTATTATTTGTGTTTAGTGATATTATTATACTTATTTATTCGTTTTCGATTTTCTAGTTTTACTCTACGTTATTACTTATTATTAGTTACATTCTTTAAACCTTTTTTGTAAGTTTTAAACATATGTAAAATATAAATAAGTAATACTTTCTTCTGTAATTTCTTATATGTTTTCAGCATAAAATAAAGACTGGTGAGCGGCATCTTACCCGTAATGCATTTAAATTATATAATAAGAAATATATAATGTACGTTTTTTATCGTATAATTTGTTTCTGTATGATAAATTCTCTGTAGCAATTTTGTTCTTAATTGCAAAGAACAAATAAAAAACAAAAGAACAATAAGCAATCAGTGCTAAAGCTCGAAAAATTTCACAAATTAAACAGAAATTGTTTTTGTAAAAAGCTTACGTAGAGAAAAATATATTTCAAAACAATTATTACGATTAAACTTATTATAAATAATTATAATAAGTAAATTTAGGCTCATGGCTGCTTATTATCGAATGACTGGAAGTACTAACTTACAATAATTACTTTTTGTTTTCTATTGTTTCTTTACTTTAAATGAACAATGCAGTGTTATTTTATGAATGAAAGTTACAAAATAAAATTATTTACAAGTATCACGTAATAAAGTCACCAAAAATAATCTGAGAAGAAATTTTAAAAATCTTTTACAAAGTGAATAACTTTTTCTGCATTATAATATTTAAATAATTTTATAAAAGTGAATTTCAGAAATTTTCTTTACGTACCTTGGAAGAACAAGCGGTTTGTTCTTGTGGATGTGCTATTTTCATGTGTGTTTTTAAGTCATTTTTATGTTTGTACGTTTTCTTACAAATATCGCATGAAAACGGTCGACTTTTCTCATGAGATATTAGATGTTTTGTTAAAGTGGATAACCATGGAAAACTTCTACCGCATTTATTACATTTATGATCTTTCGATTCTTTCCGGGGAATCTAAGTATCAAATGAATTATTAATTAGTAATTAATATTTACGATTTTTACGATAGAGATATAAAAAGTGTATTTGTTAATGTTTCACTATAAATTATCAATTTTATTTATAATAATTAAACCAATTATATAGTACATCATAATGTTATATTTTATATCAAATTTTTTAACTTAAAGTATATTATATTTCATAAAAATGGATATGGACTTAAATGCACAAATAAACATAAACATAATTCTTACAGTAATAATATCAGAAGCGATTGCATTTGGATGTAATCGTTTGACATGTGATAACAGATGAAATTTCCTTGTTGTAGCGTATCCGCAGCTGCATTTGAAAGGTCGTTCTTTTGAATGTGTTCTTTTGTGAATTGTTAAATTTCCAGACTGGGAAAAGTTTTTACCGCAGATATCGCATGGAAACGGTTTCTCACCAGTATGGCTTCTCAGGTGGACATCTAAGTGCAATTTACTTTGAAATATTTGTTTACATTCAATGCATTCATGTATCTTTTTCTCATCCTTTAAGAAATATTTTTTGTGGAAATTATTATAAATTATTAAGTTCGCTATTAATACCTTCAGAAATATTTTATTCTTTATATCAAAACCTAATAGTAAAATATATTTATTTTTTCGATAAAAATTAAAATTTCAAAATTTTTATCTTTACAATTTTGAATGACATGTGTCACCTATTAAAAATAACATGTAAAAAACAGATTGATCGTTTTGCTTACCTTTCTTGTTTGCATTTAAAAAAGTAATTTAAATTTTATATTCACTTTATTTTAATTTTGAAAAGATGAAAAAGCAAGAATGCACTGCAACAATGTAGAATTTCGGAATTGTTTTGTCACATTGACGTATTGTGCTTATTTGTTAGCTTAAAAAGACTAAAATTCCGACTGAAATTATTTCTTTTTATTAAAAAACCGGTAAGCTACTTAAACGCCAATAAAGTAATAACTCGGTTTTAGTCGAAATCAACAAAAACCGTGACAAATTTTTTCATATGAATCAATCCAAATCCAGTTAATTCGTTCTAGATATATCAAAACACATACCAAGATCACATTCTATACACAACAAATATAGCAATTAAAACTAAAAGCAATAACAAATGAATATAGATGATGGTTTTTTACAAATATGAGCTCTGAAACAGATTCCTCAGTTAACTGTTTTTGTTGATCCAAAAGAGAAGACTTTACCTTTAGGTGAAAACTTGCTACGATGATTGCCTTCCATCACTTTTAGTCTTTTATTTTATTAGTTTTCTATGTTTATTTTATGAAATATTTATCGATGAAACTGTAAAACAATATATATAGAGAGATATTGAGAATAATTACAATAATAAATTCAGTAGCAATTGCGTGTGGATGTATTCGATTAATATGTCGCATCAAATATTTGGTTCTTGTATCATATCTACAGCCTGGCTAATTACATTTGAATGGTCATTCTTCAGAAAGTACTTTCATGTGACTTATTACATTACCTTGTTGGGCGAATTATTCCCAAAAATATTACAAACAATGATTGTTTGTAATAAGATTTTCGCATACAGTATATTACAGTATTAGTTTTTATTTTCAGTCTTTTAAAAATATATTTGTTATGTAATTATTATTAATTATTAAATTTTTCATTAATTTATAAAATATTTTCTAGTGAGTTAATAATATAAAAGAAAAATGTACGTATTTTATTCGTCAAAATTACAAATAAAATAGTTCCCTAAATATAAGCAGTCTTACGAAACAGAACCTTTCAGCGGACAAATATATAAAACAACTTAACAGTGGTAGTTGATCATGGGTTCTAGTCTCTTAATCAAGCTAGTTATGTAGAGTTTCCGTACTTTGCTTTGGTTTGTAACCCTAAATAGGAACCAGTTCCTATGACAAATATTCTGTTACGCATCTCCATCGGGAGATCGCTCATGTGACATGATACCGTATAGAAATAATTCGAAATAATGTTACTAAACGAACTGAAAATTTTACTTAATACTTCAGATAAAATCTGAAATGGAAATAAACTAAAGTTTAAAATTCAATACCTAAATTTCGACAAGAGTAGAAACCAACAATGCACTACAATAATGAGAATTTGGTCAATTATTCTGTGATATTAGCGAACTGTGCATAAGAAGAGTAAAAATAGATAAAATAATTATTTCGCAATTGGAATACGTATATTGAAATAAGAAAAGTACTATTTGAATATCGGTACTATAATTACACTCATAAATTACTTTTAAAATATTTCTAGATATCTATGATGTAGGCTAAGGATTATACAAAATAATTTTGGTATGAGTATTTGATACACTGAATAAGCAAGAAATTAAAATAAAATCTTTGATTTAAAAGACCCAAAAAATAGTCTTTGAGAGAGAGAGTTTACATGAGTTTTCGCGTAGCGATTAATACCTTTTGTAGCGTCCCGTTTATAGATATCTCGTATAGTCTCGTTGGTAAAGAGTTGAGTATTCAGTAGTTCGTATTTAAAGGCTTTAGTCGTAAAATGTCAAGGGAAAAATATCCAGTCGGGTAGAATCGTGCACTAACACAATTAAAAATTTGGAAAAAGTTGAATGCTGAGTTTACTCCAGAAAGAACGGGCAACGACTCACTCTTCGGCTGGCAACAGTGATATCAGTTCGATTTCAACTGGAGAAAACTTCAGTAGATCACGGGNAATGGGGAATATCGCGCTTCTGACAATCGCTGCCAGTGTGTGGGCTAAATTTTCCAAATTTATCCCACACACGTGCTTCTCGCATTGACAACTGAATGTGGCTGGATCACGTGTCGGAAAATCTTCTGATTTATTCGTGTACGCACCAGACGGAAAAACAAAAAGTATCGTGTATCCACAAGCACTCCAATAAATAAATAGAGTTGAAACGACACTTTGAAATGTTTTCCCGATGAAAATGAATAATAATAATAAGTTTCAATAAAAATGATAAAATGTAAATTGAATTTTGTCATAACGAGTTTGCTTGAATTTCGTTTCTTCTGAGATCGCAGCAATGCGCGACGGATAAGCTAGTAATTCATATTTTTTATTCACACCAAATAACGTTTCTGCGCATTGTTGAGTTCTAGAGATATGACCATTACTCATAGTATAACTTTCAACTTGCTCAAAAATTTTGATCAAGTTTCGTCCTTGCTAAAATGCCTAGAAAAAGTTGAATGTATGAGCAAAAGTGTTTTAAATTTTCGTTTGTTTGTACAGGTTAGTTACTTAATTACTGTCTAGTACAAAAATTATTGTTGTTACTTTAAATATGTAAGAGATTACAAAGTGATTTTAATCGTTATATGAGATTTTACATTGTTTTAGTTTTGAAATATTTAATCTTGTCTTTGTTAGTGTAGTTTTACGAGCGAATAATTTAATATGAGTTAACGAACTCTATTGAAAAATGAATACAGTGCATAGCTTCGTATATTTGGAAATATTTTTCCCAAAGTGGTTGCTATGGGTACCTATAGTTTTTGGAACCGCTGACGGTGTCCGGGACAAACTAAAATTAAATTGGGAGTGCGTGAAAATTGGCAGGTGGTCCGCGAAATGTTTAGTAATAAAGATTTCATTCTTGCGTAATCTAATGATCAAATGTGAGTTCACGTTCTTCACTTTACTCAGAAGTAAACTTCTACCTACTGTTAAAATGAGTTAGAAATCTGCGACACATTCAATTCTGTAAACGTAAATTTATTCAATTAAAGCCATTATTTAATTTCAAACAATAACTTTTCTAATTTTTTTTCGTACCAAAAGTATCGTTCTGAAAATGTACAGTACTTTTATGAAATAATTTTTACAATAAATTAATTTATACGAAAATTTTCCAATACTAATTCATTTAACTGTGCTGTAACTAATATTGTTTTAGTAATGTTTAATTTTAATTAGTCGCAGATCAATGTACAAAAATGTTAATAATTTTTGACGACTGTATGAACTTATATTGTTTCAAAGTTAAATGTCCAGAGTTAATTCGATTAGTGGAATTGTTTCTCGTGTTCCTTTAAAGAAATTACGTTAGAAAATTGTTGTANACATACTGTGCCTATGTGTGAGCTTTAAAAAGACATAAACAATATTCTACATTTTAAAATTTATTTTTAAAATTTGCAAAGAATGAAAATTAATAATGGACTACAACAATGTAAAATTTTCGCAATTGTTCTGTCAGATTAACATACTGTGCCTATGTATGAGCTTTAAAAAGACATAAAAACTGGCTTAAATTATTTCTTTGTATTTTTAACATTTGCACAGAAAGAAAATACATTGAGGGCTTTGTTCTGAATCAAATTCATAAATTGTTTTTTAATATTTTTAGAAATATATTAAATAAAATTAATTTTAGTAAGTGTTGACGGAAAGCATTGANTGCCAATTTTAATTAGTCGCAGATCAATGTACAAAAATGTTAATAATTTTTGACGACTGTATGAACTTATATTGTTTCAAAGTTAAATGTCCAGAGTTAATTCGATTAGTGGAATTGTTTCTCGTGTTCCTTTAAAGAAATTACGTTAGAAAATTGTTGTACACAATGTTGACATTCAAATTTATCTTTATCGGTTTCCATCTCTGAGAATAATTCCAGTTGTGAGGATGTATCAAGCTTTGTAATTTCTAAATCGATGTTAAAATCTTTAAGAAAATCTTCAGCTTTCCTTGCTGTGAAGATACTCTCTTCTGATGCCACTTGTTCAGATTCAATTGATCCTGTTGCTTCAGAACTTTTTGATGGTGTCTGTAAAAAATCTGATTGAACGTTTTGGCCATGTTCTGTGTCTTTCTAAAAGTAAATAGTATAATGTAGGAGTTAATTCAGTAAATACAAATATATAAAATTTCATGTAAATTGAAATAATTAAAATGTAATTTACATCACATTTAAACGTCTTTAATATTTAAATTATTTATGATATTTGTAAAATTTTTTGTGAGAATAAAACTACTATGCAGAAGATAATATCATTATTTCAAAAACTAGCTTTAAAAGGAATAACTTTCGAAATAATTATTACGAGTAAATTTATTTAAAATATATGTAAAAAGTAGATTTCCTTCGAATACAAATAGAAATATTGATGTAGACAAGTGTTTTTCAACCTGTGGGTCGCGACCCCAAGGGGGTCGCAAAGCCTTATACGGGGGTCGCGGGTTAAAGAAAAAGACAAGTGTTTGTAGGTCGTACACTACAATAAAAAAANGACAAGTGTTTTTCAACCTGTGGGTCGCGACCCCAAGGGGGTCGCAAAGCCTTATACGGGGGTCGCGGGTTAAAGAAAAAGACAAGTGTTTGTAGGTCATACACTACAATAAAAAAAAACTACAATTTCAGTGAGAAGGCTGTACCTGTTTATTTTACAGTACAATTGGTTTTTCGATCGATATTTAGGTTTCAACAGGAAGAAAATTAGATATGTTTTTAAAATCACTGATACAGTTTTAATATGGCCCTGGGAATCGCCAGAATTTTTTAACTTCTAAAGAGGTCGCGTAGTCAAGAAGGTTGATAAACACTAATGTAGACAATTAACGTGATAATAATGAAATTTTATGCTTTTAATATTAATGAAAACTTAATTCGTGGTCAAATATTACCCGTATTTAACATGTAGATAATATTTGATTACTGATATTTATAAAAATAAATATCAGTTATATCAGTTGTCAAATATTATCTGCACGCAAAATTCAACATTGATCATGATATAGGTTTTATAAATAAACTTTTCTAAATTTTAAGAAGTTATAATTATTACTTAACATGTATATGTATTTAGATATAGCCAGCGCTATCATTTATGCAAATAAGGCAACCTTCCAGAACGCCAGCCATAAAGGGGCAAAAAATTTCAATATATAATTTATTTTCACTTCACTGAAATATTAAATTAAATAGTGATATATGATTTATGTATCGATTTTTTTTCCTTATTTTTCACAAAGCAAATTATTTTACTATTTATTCAAATTTTGGGTTTTTTTTACCTAAATGATTTAAACTTATTAGCGATTTAAACTTTATATAAGATAAATATCTTGAAATTCATAAAATATTAAATTTCGGTATTTTATACTGTTTTTCTAATTAAATTATAAGAGAATNTGTATAATAAGTTCTCTGTAGCAATTTTGTTCTTATTTGCTAAGAACAAATAACAAAGAAAAGAATAATAAGCAATTAAGGGCGAAAGCTCAAAAAATTTTACAAATTAAACAGAAATTGTTTTTGTAAAAAAACTTATCTAGAAAATAATATATTCCGAAACAATTGTTACGACTAAACTTATTATAAATAATTATAATAAGTAAATTTAAGCTGATGGCTGCTGATTTTCGAATGACTAAAAGTACTATTTTCGAATGACTAAGAAATTAAAATTTCCAAATTTTCATTTTTTTCAATTTTTTATGACAAATGTCTACTAATTAAAAATAACGTGTAACAAAAGAGATTAAACGTTTTACTTACCTTTTCCGATTGTATTTAAAAAAACAAGTAATTTAAATTTTAAATTCACTTTATAAATTTTGAAAAAATGAAAAACCAAGAATGCATTACAATAATGTAAAATTTTGGAATTGTTTTGTCACATTGACGTATTGTGCTGGTTTGTTAGCTTAAAAAGACAAAAATTCCGGCTGAAATTATTTTTTAATATTTTATTAATTTATTAACTTATTATTATGAACGATAAGGTACTTAAAGGCCAATAGTGCAATAACTGGATTTTAGTGGATAATTCGCCCGAAATCAATAGGCGAAATCCGAAACCGACGAAAATTGAGAGAAACTTCTTCATGTGAATCAATGTAAATCTATTTAGTTCATCCTAGATATACCAAAACACATACAAAACACATTTTATAGAGAACAAGTAAAACGGCAAAACTGTATTTGGCACAAGACTATGTCTCGGAGACGGAATCACTTTGATGCTCAAGGCAGGTCTCGTTCTCATTCTCCTATCTTTTTTGATATCGCTGCTTTTGGGCGCGATCGCCGGCCACTCCCAGAGATCGTCCACGATGCATCTTCGATGAAATTAATTCTATCTAATTTCAACATTTTTCTTTGTTGCGGATCGGCCCAGGTTGAATTTTTGTCGATGCGTAACGAAAAGTTCCCGTTTTTGAAAAAAATAATCGTGGCTATTCTATGGTCCGAAATTATTATTATTTTTTTATTTTGCACAAACAATATACAGTTTAACCAGATTATAATATCATCGGATGTAACGACAATCGTAATATAATGTGAAATTTTTATCGGACCTACGATTTTACTACACTACGTAATGTTAAAAAACCCCACTTGTAACGACATAAAACCGTTTTACCGTCATATTTCAAGCACTCAAATTTACAAAATTAGATAAAAAATGTTATTTAAAATAGAAGAAACTACGTGTTCGGTCCTGAGGTCAGAATTCACTTCTTAGAATGACTTTGGGTGGTATTCTCCCCTACCTGTCTTCGGTGGGTTGAGGTTGGCTGTTTTGCCTATTAGTAGAAGAGAGTCGCCAATTTGTATTTTATTTTGACTCGATTCTCGGTCCCTTGACTACCTGCGAGCCTGGATTGTTTTATGCGCAAATGATTGGGCAACTAATATTCTATGCCAAATATCAACTCTTGACATGTACTCCTTCGTACCTCTATGATGATAAGAACATCGGGCAGTACGATTATAATATAGGATTTAATACTAAAAACGAAAATAAATTAAAATTGATGATGGCTTTTTAAGATGTGATGACCTCAGAAACAGATTCGTCATTTGACTGTTTTTAATTTATCCATAAGAGGAGCAGACTTTACTTTCAGGTGAAAGCTTGCTACGACGATCACCTTCTATCAACAACTCTATAACACATTTGCAAGTAAACTTTGTATTATTTCACTTACCTCAATTTTATGTTTATAAAGTAAGTGTGTAAGAGATATAATGGGCTTTATAACAGTTCATATTTTTTATTTACACCAAATAACGTTTGTGCCTATTGTTAAATGCTAGAGATAAGCCTATTATTCTTACGAATATCCATTCATCCTACAAGATAAGCTCGGTTCAAAATTGCGGATTATTGTTCTAATTCCTCCCCGGTTTCTGAATATTAAATTCGCTTCATCTCTTACTCTGTGCGTGTTTGTCGAAATCAAAAACCGGAAGCAGTTAAACTCATCATAACGTTCGACTTTTTTCATATTCGCATCATTCCAAGAAAAATCTCTAGCTATCCGCATCAATTTTAATTTGGCAACTCCTAAACATTGCGCCTTTCCCCAATTGGTTAACTTAGCTGTTTCATCTAGCAATTCGAAGAAATTGTTGCCCTTGAGGCCTTCAGCAACCTCCGCAAAAGACAGTATTAGCGTAATCATGCCCTCAACTCCACCTAACGAATACCTCCTGCCATCTCTTCTCGCACACGTCCTTCTCTTCTAGCATCCATCCTATTCCAATTTCTTTAGGGTTATTTTGAAATTTATCTTGCTCTAACACCACTCTAATATGGGCTGAAAATCCTAGACTGCTAACACCAGTGTGACCAGAGGGTCGGCACCTCTTTAGTGCTTTGTCAGGACTGACACTATCGTGTCTCGTTTCACACGGACGCCGAGACGGCGTGTTGATTCAAANAAATTTTCTTTTCGCGGCGTATCCACAGTTTGTGTAGTTGCATTTGAATGGTCGTTCTTCTGAATGTAATTTTTTGTGCATCGTTAAATTTCCAGACTGGGAGAATTTTTTACCGCAAATATCGCATGAAAACGGTTTCTCACCAGTATGACTTCTCAAGTGCACATCTAAGATCGATTTGTGTAGAAATATTTTTTTACATTCAGTGCATTCATATTTCTTTTTGTCATCCTTTTAAAAAATATTCGTGTGTAAATTATTATAAATTATTAACTTTATCATTACTATTTTCAGAAATATGTAAAGGGTTGAGTATTCAGTAGTTCGTATTTTAGTTTCGCTTTAGTAGAAGGATGTCCAAGGGCGATATATCCAGTCGGGTAGAATCGTCCACTAACACAATTAAAAATTTCGAAAAACTTAGGTGCTGACTTTACTCCAGAAGGAGCTGGTAACGACTCACTCTGCGGCTGACAACATTGATATCAGTTCGATATCGCCTCGATATAAAATCACCAGATCAGTAAAATGCGTCGCTTTTGTTGTCGGAAAAGTGTAAGACTGTAAGTGGAGATTTACTCAGATAGCTTGATCAATAATTATGCTAGTATGGCATCATCGATGATTAAATTTTTGTAAAATATAAATTCACACACTGTGTCGAGTCTTTTAATAAAAAGCTAATCATAGTGCTCAATAATTGTTTAACAACAGTAAAACAAGCAGCAGAATGTTCGTTTCTTTTTTCAGTTAAGTTGTTACAACTTTAGTTCAATTATTCTTATTTTGACTCGATTCATTTTCGCGTTATCTAATGATCTAATGTGAATCCACGTTCTTCACTTTACTCAGAAATGAACTTCTATCTACTTTTAAAATAAATTAGAAATCTGCTACAAACATTCAATTCTATAAAAGTAAATTTATTTAATCAAAGCTATTAATTAATTTCCAAAAATAACGTTTTAAATTTAGTTTTGTACCAAAAGTACCGTTCTGCAAATGTACAGTACAGTACTTTTATGAAATAATTTCTACAGTAAACTAATTTATATGAAAATTTTCCAATATTATTTCATTTATTTGTGCTGTAACTAATATTGTTGTACTAATCTTTAATTTTCATCTGTGGCAGACCAATGTAAAAAAATGTTAATAATTTTTTACGACTTTTTGAACTTATATTGTTTTAAAGTTAAATGTTCAGAATTAATTAGATTTGTGAAATTGTTTCTCGTGTTCATTTAAAGAAACTTGGTCAAACAGTTGTTGTCCGCAAAGTTGACATTCGAATTTATCTTCATCAGTTTCTATCTCTGAGAATAATTCCGGTTGTGAGGACGTTTCAAACTTCATAATTTCTAAATCGATGTTAAAATCTTTAAGAAATTCTTCAGCTTCTCCTGGTGTGAAAATAATTTTTTCTGAAGCCATTTGTTCATATTCAATTGAACAAATGGCTTCAGAAAAAATTCCTTGTGAACTTGTTGATGGTGTCTGAAAAACATCTGGTTTCACTTCTTGGCCCTGTTCTGTGTCTTTCTAAAAGTAAATATCATAAATATAATTAAGGATTTCAATTCAGTAAATGCAAATATATATAATATCATGTAAATTGAAACAAATAAAATGTAATTTACATCACATTTAAACTTCTTTACTATTTAAAAATTTTCATAATTTTTGCAACATTTTTTGTGAGAATAAAATTATTACGCAAAATTTTTAATATTATTTAAAAAACTAGCGCGAAAAAGCATATATTTCGGAATAATTATTACGAGTAAATTTATTTAAAGTATATGTAAAAAGTAGATTTCCTTCGAATACAAATAGAAATATTGATGTAGACAAGTGTTTTTCAACCTGTGGGTCGCGACCCCAAGGGGGTCGCAAAGCCTTATACGGGGGTCGCGGGTTAAAGAAAAAGACAAGTGTTTGTAGGTCCTACACTACAATAAAAAAAAACTACAATTTCAGTGAGAAGGCTGTACCTGTTTATTTTACAGTACAATTGATTTTTCGATCGATATTTAGGTTTCAACAGGAAGAAAATTAGATATGTTTTTAAAATCACTGATACAGTTTTAATATGGCCCTGGGAATCGCCAGAATTTTTTAACTTCTAAAGAGGTCGCGTAGTCAAGAAGGTTGATAAACACTAATGTAGACAATTAACGTGATAATAATGAAATTTTATGCTTTTAATATTAATGAAAACTTAATTCGTGGTCAAATATTACCCGTATTTAACATGTAGATAATATTTGATTACTGATATTTATAAAAATAAATATCAGTTATATCAGTTGTCAAATATTATCTGCACGCAAAATTCCGTATTGGTCATAATATATGCTTTAGGAATAAACTTTTCTAAATTTTAAGAAGTTATATATATTTCTTAACATGTATTTAGATATAGCCAGCGCTATCATTTATGCAAATTAGGCAACCTCCCAGCACTCCAGCTGTAAAGAGGCACAAAATTTCAACATATACTTTATTCACACTTCACTAAAATATTAAATTAAATTGTGATATATTATTAATGTAGCGATTGTTTTTCCTTATTTTTCACAAATCAAACTATTTTACTTTTTATTCAAATTTTGGTTTTTTTTTTACCTAAATGATTTAANTTCCAGACTGGGAGAATTTTTTACCGCAAATATCGCATGAAAACGGTTTCTCACCAGTATGACTTCTCAAGTGCACATCTAAGATCGATTTGTGTAGAAATATTTTTTTACATTCAGTGCATTCATATTTCTTTTTGTCATCCTTTTAAAAAATATTCGTGTGTAAATTATTATAAATTATTAACTTTATCATTACTATTTTCAGAAATATTTTCTTATCATATCAAAATATAATAGTAAAATACAGTTTGTGTATTTTTCTATAAAAATTAAAATTTTCCTTTTTTATTTTTTACAATTTCGAATGACAACTGTTTCCTATTTATTAAAAATAACGTGTAACAAAACACATTAAAAGTTTTACTTACCTTTTCTGATTGCATTTAAAAAATAAGTAATTTAAATTTTAAATTCACCTTAGAAAATTTGAAAAGATATAACACAAGAATGCACTACAATAATGTAAAATTTAGGAATTGTTTTGTCACATTGACGTATTGTGCTGATTTTTTAGCTTAAAAAGACAAAAATTCTAACTGAAATTATTTTTCAATATTATATTAAATTATTTACTTATTGTTATAATCGATAAGGTACTTAAAGGCCAATAGTGCAATAACTGGATTTTAATGGATAATCCCCAAATTCAATAGGCGAAAACCGAGACAAAGTTTTTCATATGAATCAACGTAAATCTATTTAGTTCATTCTAGACATTTCAAAACACATACAAAACACTTTTTATAAAGAATAATATAGGATTTAATACTAAAAACAAAAATAAATTAATATTGATGGTGGCTTTTTAAGATGTGATGACCTCAGAAACAGATTCGTCATTTGACTGTTTTTAATTTATCCATAAGAGGAGCAAACATTACTTTCAGGTGAAAGCTTGCTACGACGATCACCTTCTATCAACAACTCTATAACACTTTGCAAGTAAACTTTGTATTATTTCACTTACCTCAATTTTATGTTTATAAAGTAAGTGTGTTAGAGATATAATGGGCTTTATAATATTTCATATTTTTTATTTATACAAAATAACGTTTCTGCCTATTGTTAAGTGCTAGAGATAGGCCTATCATTTTAACGAATATCCATTGATCCTACAACATAAGCTCAGTTCGAAATCGTGGTCTATTGCTCTAATTCCTCCCCGGTTTCTGAATATTAAATTCGCTTCATTCCTTACTCTGTGCGTGTTGCTCGGAATCAAAGATCGGAACCATTTATTCTCTCCGTAGGATAGAGAATGGACTGGTCGTATGTAGCAGGGAAAACTTGTGTTATCTCGTAGTGAGCCACCTCTATGTCTCCGCCAATTTACTTTATTAATTCGCCCATGTGCCTACCACTTAAACCGTATAGAATTTGGTTGAGCTCTTTGTCCTCGGAGTGTATTAGGAATATTCCCTCGTTCCATATCGAGGAGCATACATAGATTCTCGAAGGCCTCGGTTTCGATCCTTGTTTTACTACAAAGTACGTCTTGAGTGACTCGGGGGTCGTCGCCCAATCTTTCTCATGGTTGATATTGTTGTCGTTGTCGTATTCCCGAGGTCGCCAAAATGACGGTGGTCCACGTCTAGGGTCGCCTGGACTATGGTCCTGGACTGCTAGTTGCTTTAATTGCTCTGAATTTTTGCCAAAGTCTCCTTTAATTAATTGTGGGTTGAAGCGTTAGGTTCCTCTTTATTGTCGCTAGGATTATTTATAGTATGGTTATTGTCGTACTATTGCTCGTAATTTTGCCGTTAGTTGATTTATAGTTTCCTCACTACTCGCTGCTCGCACCGCCTAATCGCAAATATGAGATTTCCGTGACATTACCTGTTGCTTTATCTCATCTTCAAGCTCCCTCAAAAATTGCACCATCAATCGTTTGTCTCCGTTTGTTGACACCTTTTAATAACCTCTTTCTCTTGTGCATCTTTTCTAGCTTCTACTATAATCGTTTCCAATGCAAGGATTTGTAATCGTACTGCATAAGTTTGTACGTCTTTATTCCATGCTTGAATGCAAGCATGGAATTTTTGCAGACTTAAAAAAAAGGGTTCTTTTTCAAATCTCTTCATCATGAACAAATTAAACTCATCATATATTTCGAATTTTTAATCTTCGCTTTCTTCCAAGCAAAATCTCTAGCTATCCCCATCAATTTTAATTTAGCAACTCCTAAACACTGCGCTTTAGCCAAATTGGTTAACTTAGCTATTTCATCTAGCAATACGAAGAAACTGGTGCCCTTGAGGCCTTCAGCATCCCCCGCGACAGAGATTTTTAGCGTAATTATGCCCCCAACTCCACCTAACGGGTACCTCCTGCCATCTCTTCTCGCACACGTCCTTCTCTTCTAGCATCCATCCTATTCCAATTTCCTTAGGGCTATTCTGAAATTTATCTTGCTCTGACACCACTCTAATCTGGGCTGAAAATCCTAGACTGCTAACACCAGTGTGACCAGAGGGTCGGCACCTCTTTAGTGCCTTGTCAGGGCTGACACTATCGTGTCTCGTTTCACACGGACGCCGAGACGGGGTACTGATTGAAATTCGATGTAGATTACATGAGCAGCCGCGTGCATGGTATATCGGATTCGGGATGAAGACAGATGGAGAAACAGCGCACCGGAAGTACTCCACTCAGACTCTAGGTTTAATAACAAATAAGGGTTTAATAATTTTAAAAAAATGTTACAGGATACACATCAATGTTAGATTAACCGACCTATTTAACGCAGTGGTTGCGAAAGAGAGAGAGTTTACATGAGGTTTCGCGTTGCGATAAATACCTTTTGTAGCGTCCCGTTTATAGTTGTCCCGTTTAGTATCGTTTAGAATCGTCGGTAAAGGGTTGAGTAGTTCGTATTTAAAGTATCCAGTAGTTCGTATTTAAAGTTTCGCTTTAGTAGAAAAATGTCCAAGGGCGATATATCCAGTCGGGTAGGGTCGTGCACTAACACAATTAAAAAGTTGAGAAAAGGTGGGTACTGACTTTACTCCAGTAGGAACTTGCAACGACTTACTCATCCGCTGACAACATTGATATCAGTTCGATATCGCCTGGCTAAATAATCAGCAGATCGTGGAAATGCATCGCTTTTGTCCAGGATAAAGTGGAGATTTTCTCAGATAGCTTAGGACAATAATTATGCAAGTATGGCATCATCGATGACTAAATTTTTATAAAGTACGGATTCACACACTGTGTCAAGTCATAATAAAAAACTAATCGTAGTGCTCAATTATTAATTAACAATAGTGAAACAAGAAGCATAATATTCGTTTCTTATTTAAGTTAAATTGTTGGTACTTTAGTTCAGTTACTCTTATTTTGAGTCGTTTCATTTTCGCGTTATCTAATGATCAAATGTAAGTTCACGTACCTCACTTTACACAAAAATAAGCTTTTATCTACTGTTAAAATAAGTTAGAAATCTGCGACACATTCTATTCTGTAAAAGTAAATTTATTCAATTAAAGCTATTAATTAATTTTAAATAATAAAATTTTCAAATAAAATTTTGTTTTGTACCAAAAGTACCGTTCTGCAAACGTACAGTACTTTTATTAAATAATTTCTACAATAAACTGATTAACAGGTAAATTTTCCAATATTATTTCATTCAACTGTGCTGTAACTAATATTGTTTTACTAGTGTTTAATTTTCATCTGTGGCAGACCAATGTAAAAAAATGTTAATAATTTTTTACGACTTTTTGAACTTATATTGTTTTAAAGTTAAATGTTCGGAATTAATTAGATTTGTGGAATTGTTTCTCGTGTTCATTTAAAGAAATTTCGTCAAAAAATTGTTGTCCACAAAGTTGACATTCGAATTTATCTTCATCGGTTTCTATTTCTGAGAATAATTCCGGTTGCGAGGATGTTACAAACTTCATAATTTCTAAATTGATGTTAAAATCTTTAAGAAATTCTTCAGCTTCTATGGATGTGAAAATACTCTCTTCTGAAGCCTCTTGTTCATATTGAATTGAACAAATGGCTTCAGAAAAAATTCCTTGTGAACTTGTTGATGGTGTCTGAAAAACATCTGGTTTCACTTCTTGGCCCTGTTCTGTGTCTTTCTAAAAGTAAATATCATAAATATAATTAAGGATTTCAATTCAGTAAATGCAAATATATAAAATATCATGTAAATTGAAACAAATAAAATGTAATTTACATCACATTTAAACTTCTTTACTATTTAAAAATTTTCATAACTTTTGCAACATTTTTTGTGAGAATAAAATTATTACGCAAAATTTTTAATATTATTTAAAAAACTAGCGCGAAAAAGCATATATTTCGGAATAATTATTACGAGTAAATTTATTTAAAATGTTTTTAAAAAGTAGTTTTCTTTCTAATTCAAATACTAATATTGATGTTGAGAATTAACTCGATAATAATGAAATTTTGTCCTTTCAATGTTAATGAAAAGTTAATTTGTGGTCAAATATTACTCGTATTTAACACGGAGATATTTGACTACTGATATTTATTGCTGTAAGTCAAATTTCAAAATTCGGCATTGGTCATGATATAAGTTTTAGGAATAAACTTTTTTAAATTTTAAGAAATTATACATATTACTTTACACGTATATAAATTTAGATATAGACAGCCCTATCATTTATGCAAATTAGGCAATCTCTCAACACGCCAGTCATAAAGGGGCACAAAATTTCAACATATACTTTATTCGCATTTCACTAAAATTTTAAATTAAATAGTGATATATGATTTATGTGTCGATTGTTTTTTCTTATTTTTTACGAATCAAACTATTTTACTATTTATTCAATTTTTCGAATTTTTTTAATACTTAATTGATTTAAACTTAATAACTATTTAATATTTATATAAAATAAATGTCTTAAAACATTAAAAATTATAAAATATTATATTTTGGTATTTTATACTGTTTTTGTATATAAAATAAATATAAGAAAAAGTTTTTAAATTAATTTTTCAAAATTGTAAAAATTTCGTTTTTTGATGTTCTTCAAATTCTATATTACTTTGAATATTAGTAACAAGGCATGCCGAAAGAATTTTTATTTTACTTTTTTAAGTGTTTATTAATAAAAATATACAACTGGTAATTTTTCACACGGCGCAAAATCACCTTTCACTGGCACTGCCTATTTATTATTTTTATTGGTATTGAGTGATGTTATTATATTTATTTATTCGTTTTCGGTTTTCTTTTTTTACTTTACGTTATTCGTTACTATTAGTTACATTACAGTTAATTCTTTAGAGCTTTTTTGTGAATTTTAAACGTATGTATGTAAAATGTAAATAGGGGTGATCCTTGTACATTGGGAAACCTTCTACTTCGTGATAAGCTCGTCATTTGAAAAATAATATATGGAGAAGTAGTAAGTAGCGATATCTAGTAGCTATGAATAAATTATTAAAAAATAAAATGTACTTTTTTCTTCGTACAAATCGTTTTTGTATGATAAGTTTTGTTCATAATTGCAAAGAACAAATAACAAACGTAAGAACAATAAGCAATCAGGTGATAAAGCTCAAAAAATTTCACTAATTGAACAGAAATTGTTTTTGTAAAAAACTTATGTAGATAAAAATATGTTTCAAAACCATTATTACGATTAAACTTATTATGAATAATTATAATTAAATTTGACGCTAATGGCTGCTTATTATCAAATGACTCAAAGTACTAACTTACAATAATTAGTTTTGTTTTCTATTACAACTTTACTTTCAATGAACAATGCAGCGTTATTTTATGAATAAAGTTTACATAAAAGTATTTACAGTAATCACGTAACAATGATACCCAAAAGATCTAAGAAACAATTTTAAAAAATCTTTTACAAGCTGCATAAGTTTTTTCACATTATATTATTGAAGGAATTTTTGAAAGTTTTATTTCCGAAATTTTTTTTACTTACTTTGGAGAAAGATTCGGTTTGTTTTTGTGGATGTACTTTCTTCATGTGTTTATTTAAGTCAAATTTATATTTGAAAGTTTTCCTACAAATATAACATGAAAACGGTCGATTTTCCTCATGAGATGTTAGATGTGTTCTTAAAGTGGATAAAAATCGAAAACTTTTACCGCATTTATGACATTTATGAACTCTATTTTCTTTCACCGGTTTTTTTGGTTTTGGTGTAATCTAAGTGACATATAATTTATAAGTTACATTAGCTATTTATTACACATTAAAAAGATTGATATGTTAATATTTTAAAAACAAAGTAAAATTTTAATTAACTAAGTGATACTGTTTTNGGACACTGTGCGAACAATGGACTTTCCGTTCGGCAGTTATGTGAGGTGAACAACGGTCTTTCTGCGAACAAGTGCGAATGATGTTTCCACTCTTTTGCCGTTGCCAATGACAATCTGCTATTTTTATAATATGTTATTATTATATCTGAAGTACAGAGCTCCTGTTGGGATTCGGCTTGCTCCCTTGTTTATTACGTACATCACCTCAGTGCAGGGTATTTACATTTATTCAAGTGTTGTGCAAATCTTGGCTTATAAAAAAACAAAAAGGTGATTTCAATTGAAACAAAGCAAGACATCACCAGAAGGAGTGAAAGTTGACAAAAACTTTCTTGTCGAATGGGGAGAGGTTCAGGAGTTTACCAACACTCATTATCCAAACAGAGCTGAGGCCAACAGAATCAATGATCTCTACAATGACACCCTTGCCCGTCATTTCCGACAGGTGTTGAAGAAGAGAGAGAAACAGACCACCTTGGACATATTTTTCAAGAAGGAAGCTGCCAAAAAACAAAGGATGGAACAAGAGGAGATGAACCTGCAAGCTTCGGTAGCCTCTCCTGAATCTGGCTCCGATTAAAAAACAATAAAAAGAGACCTGCTGAAATGTGTAGAAAGTCTGTATCTGTATGAATGTGTAAAGAAAACGTTCCTCCACCTCCTCCTCACGACATCTGACTACCCGGCATAATTGGTGACTGGTCCATTTTCATTTTTTATGATACTGTACAGTATGGTTATTTTATGCTGTGGAACGAATTATATGTTTTAACATGTATTTCTATGGAAAATGCGTTTCGTATAAAGGACTTTTCACTTAACATTAAGCACGTTACCTCGTATAACATTAAGTGCGTTATACGAGGCACCACTGTATTTTATTTTAAAAATATTTATCCAATTAATATCAAAAAGTAAACATTATTAATTCAATAATAAGTTTAGAATCTCTTACTTTTAGATGTATTCGATTGACATGTTGTATCAAAGTACCTTTCCTTTTTGCAGTGTATGTACAGTCTTTGTAGTTGCATTTGAATGGTCTTTCTTCAGAATGTGTTCTTTTGTGAAGTAGTAAATTTCCAGACTGGGAGAATAGTTTTCCGCAAATATTGCATTCAAACGGTTTCTCACCAGTATGAGACCTCATGTGAATATCTAAATTCCATTTTCTATCAAATTTCATCTCACATTCAGTACATTCATATGCCTTTGTTTGATCCTTAAAAAGGTTTTTTTACGTTATGTAAATTATTATATATTATTAAGATTCGACTTATTTTTTCAGAAATATTTTCTCTTTATGTCTAATCATAATAGTAAAATATATGTATTTTTTCGATATGACTTAAAACATCAAATATTTCATTTTTTACAATTTTGAATAAAAACAGTCGCCAAATAACAATGCCATACAAAACAGATTAAAAGTTTCACTTACTTTTTCTGATTGCATTTATAGAATTAATTATTTAAATTTTAAATTCGTTTTATAAATTGTCAAAAAATAAAAAAAAACCAAGAATGCACTACAATAATGTGAAATTTGGCAATTGTTTTGTCAGATTGTCATATTGTGACTGTAGGTTAGCATGAAAATTATAACGAAACGGATTTAATGTTATTTCTTTTTAAATGCACAACGAAAGAAAATTTTTAAGGGTACCGTTTCTGAATGAGTTTCGTAAATTGTTAACTGAATATTTTTTAGAAATCTGAGACGTAGAAATTAAATAAAAAGAATTTTATTTAACTGTTGAATGGAAAACATTGAATGTGCTCTAAATTTAAAGGCGCTATTGTAATAACAACGTCGAGGAAAAGTTTTAAAACTGGAGCCAGTTGACTACTTACATTAATTTGACTTTTTGGTCACATCTTTTAATTAATGACGGGGAAAAAAGACTGAAAATAAAACTTTTAATTAATTTTTAAAAGTTCAAATTACATTTTCAGCACGAAATTCACCAAACGAATCTTATTTATTTATTACTTTTTTGTAAATCTAATGAACGAAATGTTTAAAATTCAAAACTTAACTTGTATTGAAGTCTGAGCTGCTTTTTAAATTGGATATCTGTTTATGATTAATAAAAACTTTTTCAAAAGTTCAGTTTATATGGATCATTAAAGTGCTTTTTCTTTTAAAGATATTTGTCAATATAACTTATATTTGGGAGGATTTCTATCTATTTAAAAAATTCTTGCATAATTTTAAAGTGTTTCTCTTTTAATATTAAATTAACTGATTTTTAATACTAATATGGTTAGTTCATATGTTTTACGAAATCGTGAATTTTATTATGTTTTATAGATGGATACGTACTTTTGACTTTCACTGACATCATTCTAATATTTTTAGGATATTTATTGTCATCAATCTCTGACCCAATACGACTATATGTTTTATACTTAGAATTATCATATAAATTCAAATTATTTTAAACAAATAATTATAATCTATACAAGACGTAAAAATTAGTTTCAATTACGGTTCTATATTTTGTTGTAGTTTTATGATTATAGCTTTGAATGTAAACGTATTCAAAGATTTGTCAAATTTATGTCATGTCAAGGAAATCGCAAGCTTTCGTCGTTGCAGTGCAAAATACAATTATACGTGTTTTAAATTCTAGGTTGTTCTAGAACCATTTGTAATACCACTGTGTTTAATAATACTGCACGAAAGAATTTTCATAAGTTACAATCTTTTATTAGTGAGTTGATAGTTAAGTTTTGAATTACTGTATTAATAAAGATTTGTGATGTGAAAACGTCATTTGTTGATTGTTTTGTTGGAAATTATTCCGTAATTCCTCTGATATGCAATTGCATCTTGAGTGTAAAGTGTAACACTAAACATCATAGAAATAGTTGGTAATTTACTGGTTAATTTAAAATTTATTACTCGGGTATTTTTATTTCTGAATAGTGTTTTCTTAATTCTAATTATGTTCCAGGATATACAATTCTTTCAGTAAATAATGCTTTAAGTACATTAGTTTTTTCGAAATAAAAATGATTTTGTTTAATGCAATTTTGTCAAATCCTTTGAATTTTGTTCTTTGAACACACCAGAAGACAGCCTTTGAATAAAATGTGCATTCTCTAGTTAAATATATTTGCGTGCTCACCTGAAAGTAAATGGCATAACTTACATGATCGATTACAAGTAACTAAAATTATATATAATATAAATTTAATAATAATTAATTTATAACATAATTTGGATTAAAAATAACGATGCTAGATTTTTATATACGAAAGATTCTACTCCATAATCTGATAAGAGTTTAGAAAATATTTTGTATTTTTTTAGATATATAAACTTATTAGCAGATGAGCCCAGAATTGCACTGGGAAAAAGTGAAGGTTATTAGATCATTTCTTACTCCTAATGTTTCTACTAAATTATATTGTAATATTTGGTATATATTTATAGAAGTTATTTTTTGTAAGAGTTTATCACACTGAGTGCCCAATCTAACTGTTTAAAAAATTTTTAAATAGTATACTGTAGAAAATAAAAAGAAAATTGAAAATGTATTATATTGGCCACTAGGCGTTGTGAGTCCTTATGTAAGATAATCTTTACAGTTATATATCAGGTCTTACCTGTTTCCACTAGGAACAAGAATTTGGTTCCCCTCTTCCGAGGCTAAATAGAGAATATTTAGATGTGTCTTAAATAATTTCCATTTCCCGAAAAAAACGTAAAAAACCGCATCTAAAACGGTACAGTAAAAGCCGAGTTCTTCACGGTAGTTCTCACCGTTATCACGTAAATGCCCTTTCACTCATAGAGATGAATCTGGACAGCAATAAATCCACAAGGTATAATTAGATCGATATTTATCAATTAAACCATAGTGAATAAACCAAGTGAATCATCCTGGAAAATGAAATTTCATCATTATTCATCAAGTCAGGGAATCCAGAATAACGTAGAATGAACTCTGTATTCAGTCAATCTGAATTCTTATAACTGCTTCCTGTGGGATTACATTAAAGACAAATTGTAAAGGAAGAGCAAGAGGGCCATCACTGACTTCAAGAAAGAAATTTTGAGTGTTTTATATGATAATATAAAAGTGTTTTATATGATAATATAAGGTTTAAATTGAACGTTACACCGTTGTAAAATTGATCGAAAATTTTAAAACAAGATTACGATTAATGATTAGTGCCAAAAACCATGAAAGTATATATACGGTACTACTACAATATTTTGAGGTAATATATATTGATAGCTTATTGTCGATTTTATGGTTTAAGAAACCATAAATACTAATAGAAACTTTAGTTCAGATCAGTTTAAGAATAAAGATTTGTATACAGGATAATGCAGTAAGAATATATTTATATATAAAATTTTACTTTTCTTTTTCTAACAATTATGCACAATTGATCAATTTCACATTATTGTAGTGCATTGTTGCTTTTTCATCTTGACAAAATTTATAAACTGAATTATAAAATTTACAATATTAATATTTGAATTCAAATCAGAAATGGTAAGTAAAATTTTAGTTTGTTTTCTAACACATTGCATATTGTTGGAGAACCGTTTCATTCTAAATTCTAATGAAAAAAAAATTGAAATTCTGATGTCACATTGAATAAATATGTATATTTTAACATTATTTTTTTATATGTAAGTAGAAAATATTTGTTAATAGTATAACTACATCAAAAATATTTTTAAAAAGGATGAAGAAAAGTTATATCAATGCACTGAATGTGGAAAAAGATTCAAGTATAAACATGTGTTAAACAATCATATAAGAATTCACACTGGAGAAAGACCGTTTGTTTGTAATATTTGCGGAAAACGATTTTCCCAGAGTGGACATTTAAGTGGTCACAAAATAGTACATTCGAAAACACGAAAATTTAAATGCAACTATGAAAACTGCACTTTTAGTACTAAGTACAAAAGCAGTTTGTCGGAACACGTGAATAAACCACATTCACAAGCAAATTCATCTCAAGTAATTATCTTTATTTTTCGATATTTAAGTCCGTAAAGATTTACTGATTAATAATATAAACCGCAGTTATATGATAGAGTGTACAAAAATTTATTAACTGATGTTTTTAATAATAAACGAAACTGTTGTAATACAGTAGACCCCCCTATAACGCTTAGATACGTTCCACGCTAATCGAATTTTACGTTGTAGGAATGATTAAATACATGAGCCAATCGCAACCCGATAGGTGGGAACTTTACGGACTAAGGCTGTTCGAAAGGTTTTCTTCTATAAAATTAACCGATTCTAGACTAATTCCACTCAACATTTCCAAAACACGTATAATTTTTTGGGAGAAATCCGTATAAACTATGCTATAAACAAAAAATTATAGGATTACTTACCGAGTGTGTACCGTTCGACTACGCCGTTGCTTAAAGCTGGTTTTCGTTGCGGAACAGCACATGAAACGGCGGCCGCGATTTCTAATAACGAATTTTTCGCAGAAAAATAACTTGACCTTTGGAGACATCATTAATATAAATAATTTTTATGGCCGTTGAATAAGAAGTGTTTCTTTCACAAGAAATGTATAAAATTAGTGCTGTATTAGACTTACGGTACCTAATTTACATACTGTACAGACGATAATAAACTCAACTTACTAGCCTAAAATCTCCGTAGCGTGTTGCCAGGCGGCAGAAAGCATATATATAATTATAATAAAGTTACAATAAATTAAGTTAATATATAATTATATATACAGTACCTAATTTATATATAATTAATATATAATTATATGTACAGTACCTAATTTATATATAATTTATATATAATACTAAACAGACGATAGCAAACTCAATTTAGCCGCTCCGTAGCGTGGCGCAGGGTCGGAGGAAAGTAGTTCGGCTGCTCATCCACTATTGGTCCAGACTCTATCAATCTTGTCGCGAAACGACGTTATAGGAGGTACTTTATACGAAAGTTGCTACAATTTTTTCGCTACGTTATAGGAATTGTCGTTATAGGAACGTACTTTATAGGGGGGGTCGACTGTACTGTATTTTCATTTTTTTTATAATTTGAAAAACCGTGTTTTTCGTAATTAGTTGTTAATACAGTAATTACCTGTTAAATTTCTTGTTATGTTAGCGTACACTATTTTATCATAGCGTATGTATATTTTAATAAGAGTTATAAAACAGAACTCGTTTTAAATTTCAAAGTTACTGCGATTAAATAAATCATAGTTATAAATTACCAAGTATATTTTCCTTCTATGACCATTTAAAATTTATAGAAATGAGAAAAATTCTTTAAAAACGTTAAGATATAATTTCTTTTTCAAAATAAATTAATTTCAATTCTTTTTTAATGTATAACAAATAATTTAGTTGTAAAACGTATGTTAAATAGATTTCGTCAAAAGAAATGAAAGTAAATAAATATCCATGTGATTCCTGCAATAAAAGTTTTTCACGTCCCTCTTTTTTGGAACGGCACAGAAGATCTCACACAAATGAACGACCATTTTCATGCAATATTTGTAACAAAAGATTCAAACAAAAAGAGCATTTAAATAATCACATCATAAAGATTCATCCACAGAAAGAAATTGAATCATGCTGCAAAGTACGTAAAAAAGTTTTTCGAAATATAATCTATCAATTCTATCAATAATTAATCAAATACTGTAATTATTCAAATATTTGCTGATTAGGTCTTATTCTGAATAAATTATTACTTTATTTTTAAACTGTAATTTTTAAAATTACAGACATACATTTCTACTTTCTTTTCTTTGTCAGTCTATCCTTTGTTAATCTCCAGAAAAAAAAATTGATACATAAAAACCGAGGCTACATATGAAAAGCTTAGGGCCAGATGCCCGATTATGTTCGTAAGAACTTTCGGACTGGATTGAAAGTGATATGAATTCGATTGAAAATATTATCATTACCTGGCACTGCGACGATGTCACATTTTGTAATTACCAGTTGTAATTAATTAACTTCATACAGCAATCTTCATAGCCTACTACCATTCATTAGTATTGTTTATGTAAATTGAACTATTAATATATAAAAAAGTACAGTATTATATAAATTAGTACATAAGCAACAGCATTTATACCCCAATATCGTTTAAAATTTCCAAAATAACATGTCAAATTTTAGTAAACTTTGATATAAATATATTTGAAATTAAACTGTTAATACGTTATGTCATTACGTAACGAGCAAAGTTCCTGTTTCCATTGAAATACGTAAAGAGCTGTTACTTATACGAATAAAATAATATGCTAATTATAGTTCAGATTCTTTCAATAAAGGCCACACCATCTTTTCATATAAACTATTACTTCACATGACGCAAAAATTTATCAACTTTAAGGAAACATTTATTTTAACGAAATAGGAATTCATTTAAGGTTAAAATATTTTGGTAGATATTTAAAATGAATTCATATTAATGTACTGTGTATAAAGATTATCATGTAAAAATATATTCCATCAAACAGAAAATTAAAGTATTTACTATGTAAAAGTACTCACTTTCATTATGTGAAGACAACCACTCTCCCCCTCCAAATATATAGGCCTATATATATATTTGTGAACTTACTTGTAGTAATTTTTGCTTATTTACTTTATATCTTTTTTAATTATGTATTCGCGTGAACCTTAACTGTATCTTGAATAACAACCGAAGTTGTAGGAGGAAATTACTATTTTACCANCAGATGCCCGATTATGTTCGTAAGAACTTTCGGACTGGATTGAAAGTGATATGAATTCGATTGAAAATATTATCATTACCTGGCACTGCGACGATGTCACATTTTGTAATTACCAGTTGTAATTAATTAACTTCATACAGCAATCTTCATAGCCTACTACCATTCATTAGTATTGTTTATGTAAATTGAACTATTAATATATAAAAAAGTACAGTATTATATAAATTAGTACATAAGCAACAGCATTTATACCCCAATATCGTTTAAAATTTCCAAAATAACATGTCAAATTTTAGTAAACTTTGATATAAATATATTTGAAATTAAACTGTTAATACGTTATGTCATTACGTAACGAGCAAAGTTCCTGTTTCCATTGAAATACGTAAAGAGCTGTTACTTATATGAAACAAATAATATGCTACTTATAGTTCAGTTTCTTTCAAAAAAGGCCACAGGATCTTTTTATATAGACTATTAGTTCACATGACGCAAAAATTTATCAACTTTAAGGAAACATTCATTCTAAGGAAATACGAATTCATTTTAGGTTAGAATATTTTGGTAGATATTTAAAATGAATTCATATTAATGTACTGTGTATAAAGATTATCGTGTTAAAATATATTCCATCAAACAAAAAATTATAGTACTTTACTATGTAAAAGTACTCACTTTCATTAATTACAACAGTAAATTAAAAAATAAATTATAAATTCCATTCTATAAATTTATCTTCAGAAAATAAATGTTTTAAATGATGTTGTTGACTTTAATTATGATTTGAATATACAATGATAGTCATTTTAGTTTAATTGACTGAATTACATTATATTATATACATTTTTAAATTCTTAGGCAAGCGTTGAATATATTCAAGATGTAAAAGATGACATTATAGAGAAAGAGCAGAAAGAATCAATGGAAAAACCATCAACGAGTGGTAAAAAATCTCAATCAGTAGAATGTGAAGAAGCTGTTGTGGAAACTCTTAGTAGCGATTCAGAAAATACTGGAATTATGAATAGAGATGAATATTTAAACATGAACGAACTGGAACATTTACCAGAATTGGAAATATTTTCAGAAGTGATAGTTGAAGGATTCGAACTAGAATGTCACATCTGTGAAAAGAAATTTGAAGACGAGGTGTCTCGTAGAGAACACGAAGCAAAATTTCATTAATTTGTTTAACTACTTCTGAATGTTATTTTGCAACACAAATGATTTGGTAACGATGTTATAAACAATATAAATCTTGCATTTTTTTTCGTTTATTATGAACTTTTCATTTCTTGATACATAAAATCTAATTGGTAATTACGTTTTGTAAATATCTTCATTTTTAAAATTGAAATTTAAAGAAAATATGAGTAAATTTGTGTTCAACTCATTCATTTTATTCAAGTCAACAATTTATTAGAAACACATTTATTGTTTGAATATAAATGTAAAATTCAAAATTTTTTTCCTTATTATATTTTCCATTCATAGTTTTATGATTTTCAAATTGTTTGTAGTTATATTTACTGTTGACCGAATTAACGTAAACAATTCTTGTGTTTTTATGTTTCTATTGTTCTTAAATTTTTAAACACTTCTATATTAGAATTCCAAACATGTTCAACAGAAAAAAAATGAAAACGTTTGGAAATGCATAAAATTATTTTTAAATAACGACAAACAAGTCTAATTGCTGATAAAAAATACAACAATGTTGGATTATTTCTCACCTTATTTCGGAAGTTATATTAAATTTAAAATTTAATTTAAAGATTTTAATTTAAATTTATTTAAAAAATTTAAAGGGGGTTGTATGAAATTTTGCAATAATAAGTTTATGTAAGAAAAACTTATTATTGCAAAATTTCATACAACCCCCTTTATAATATTTTTCACATTTAATTGTTATCCAAACAAGAAATTGAGTTGCAAAAAGTTTAGGTCAAGTTAATCATTTTGACTATTTGTATGACAGTCAAATTGTTTTTAGTTTTTTTGGGAAAGATAAGCTTAGCACTTGAAAACGGTATGCACATGACTAACATTTCGCTTTGATGTTCCAAGATTATCTTCATGAAAGGAAACCCTTAAGTTTAAAATTTGTTCTTTATACATATTTTTATTTTTTAATCCCGAATATAGGATGAAAAAAACAGAAGGAATTACAGCTTTCTACCGATTTTTTTTTTTTTTTTCAATTTTCAATTGCTTATATTTCAGTAACCTATTCATATAAAACTAAAATTTTAAGAAAACAATTATCTTTCCAACGAGATATTCAGATTTAGTGTAGGGATTTAGTGAACAGAGAAATGAGCCCGGAAAAAAGGAAAATCTGATTGTTATATAAATATCAGATAAACCGGGTTCTCAAATAGATCTACGCTATTNATATAAAACTAAAATTTTAAGAAAACAATTATCTTTCCAACGAGATATTCAGATTTAGTGTAGGGATTTAGTGAACAGAGAAATGAGCCCGGAAAAAAGGAAAATCTGATTGTTATATAAATATCAGATAAACCGGGTTCTCAAATAGATCTACGCTATTGTAAGCTTAAATGTGGAAAATGTACAGTTTTTTTGAGTGTTTTTGAAAATCGTAAAAATATGCTTGAGTTTATTTATGTGTATTTATTTATGTGTATCTTGCTAGTCACATAACTATGAAATATGGAGTAAGAAAAATGTTTATTAAATTTAATTCTTTTGGTTACAATTTTTGTAATAACTCAGGATGTATTTCTTCATAATTCTAAGTTTAGACTATTTACAAAAAGTCAAAATAAGTTTTGAGTCTATCTTTATCCTTTTTTACACTACCACAGAAGTAACAGTCTTAAAAAAATTTGCTTTGAAGAACTCTTCTTAAAACACAGGTAAGAATTGGTAAAAAAAAACTTCACAAGGTTAAAAAAGATCAAGTGTCAGCCTTTCGTTGTAGGTTTCTGACACTTTTACAATTAAAAACTCAAAGAAATTCTTCACCATTTCCATTTTTATCCACTTTTTAAAACTGCTTCTGGCCCTCTGGTGGTAGTTACGAGTATCTACATTATTTGCATATAATTACAATTTTTGTAATAACTCAGGATGTATTTCTTCATAATTCAAAGATGGACTCAAAAGTTATTTTGACTTTTTGTAAATAGTCTAAACTTCGATTGAGTTTTTAATTGTAAAAGTATCAGAAACCTACAAGGAAAGGCTAACACTTGATCTTTTTTAACCTTGTGAAGTTTTTTTTTTTTTTTACCAATTCTTACCTGTGTTTTAAGAAGAGTTCTTCAAAGGAATTTTTTTTAAGACTGTTACTTCTGTGGTAGTGTAAAAAAGGATAAAGATAGACTCAAAAGTTATTTTGACTTTTTGTAAATAGTCTAAACTTCGAATTATTAATTCTTTTGATTCATGAGGGAATAACAGTTTAGTTCCTCCCAAGGCGATACTTGAGTACAAAGTCATCCTCAACTATCAGCAAAACCACCACACTTTCTCTTCATGTCAGAAGCATGGCATGATGTCCAAATGGTGCTGTTGTATAATTTGTATAAAACGTGAATGGTCAGCTTCCAACATCGCTCTCGTTCAACGTTTGCAGATAACAGATATTTTTCCACCGCTCTCGTATTGTCGCTTTCCCTGAGTGCCTGAGAATTTAGACATTTATTCTTTAATTCGCCATCTTCTATTTGTTTCCACGAATTCTGAGCACTTACTTTCAGGCATATGTGAACGTCAGGTAACATGTTATCATAATTTTATGTAAATTAGCGGTCAGATTAGTTATCTCAACTGGTATCTGGATCATGATACAGAAAGATTTCACGGATCTCCTTCATTTCATCTCATTTACCATTCCGTACGTATAGAACGAGTTAACCGGAATCAGCATTCTCACATAAGCATTTCAAAGTTCTTAATCGACAAAAAACGTTAATACATTCATCTTAATTTATGTACCACATTCGAACGCTTTGTCTGTAACTACGAGAATCTGATGAAAAACATTTTGTCCGATGTTCGAATTTCGAGGGAAATTAGAAGAGTTTAGAAAAAAAAACGATAATAAATCGAACAATTTTATTAACATTTTACATTAACGACATGCATTTCGAAAGTTTGTAGCAATCCATTTCAGTCATTCAACTGTTCACATAGTTGCAATAATTCTTTTCATTGAGAGTGACAGCTCTGGCTTGAGGTCAAATGAAAAAGTCATTAAGTTGTAATTATTAAAATCAAATTACAATACTCAATAAAAACATATTTCTAAATTAACTTTTTTGTAGGAAATAATGTTTATCGTGATTAATTTCAATTGTACTTTAAGTTTCTGTTTGTGTTGCTTTATCCTCCTACAAAATTTTGGAAACATCGGTTTTTGAAAAAATTCTTCCCCTCAAATTTTTCAAACAGTTTAACTTCTGGAAAGTTGATGGTTTGAAAAAAAAATTAAAGAAAAAGGAGAGTGACAATTCTCACTATTTCTCATCTGTAGATTTTAGCTGTACTAAGCAACAATTCTATTATTAGAGATTATTAATCTTTTCTTATCCCCTTTGGTAACAAATATGTGGCATCAACTGAAACACTATCATTATTACTATTCTTTCTTAATTTGCAACATCGTTTGACTAGGGAATATTCTATTCTACATCTTTTAAGTTCTTTACGAACATCTTGTATACAGAGTAATGTACGATTTAGATCATTTCTGTTTACGTTAGTATTAATGTCAGGCACTTGATCTTATACAATTTAATTCAGAAAATATGAAGGAGTTACTGGAGTTAAATCAGTATCGTTATATCTAGCCAAACTGCGAAATGGCAGGCCAATTTGGGAACTGGACGAACTTCGGTATAATACAGTATTCAAGACTGTATTAACAGTCTTGAATACGTTATTCTGCAAAATTTCGATATAGATTTAATGTTTGTTAGGCAGAAAGAAAGATTAGCTATACAAGTACCATAGAAGCCGTGCATTCCCATATAATTGCTATTAATTGATTTTGCAATTCACGTTACCTGATGAAGCTATTTCAGGAAACAAACAAAAGATGTGGCTTGTTTTATTTGAAAACAAAATTAAATTATATTTAAAACATAAGTTTAGTCAAGACTAAACTTCTACTTTTATTTTCTTATTAGGCTATGTTAAATCCATTTTACAAAGTAATATGCCCATCACGCTATTTCAAATCCGGATGATATTTGTAATTATTCCGATTGATTCGTATAATGCGTATATGTTTTATACGCATTACAGGATTTCTCCTCTAGGAAGAAGTATTAAAACGTTTACGATGAAATTATATTTTTTCAAACTGTTTCTAAAGAGTCTGTTCTAAAAATCAATTCCTGTATCCTGTTGTCAGTAGAAATACAAACATTGCGACAACCATCAGTTGTACCAAAAGAAGCAAATTTTTCACAGTTTAGTATATAGTGATTCAAAGTTGCATTTCCTAGCGAATAGTAAAGACATCTATCTATCTGAAGAAATAAAATTAACTTTAGATTTTTTGCATTTAAACGAAATTTATTTGTACGTATCAGAGCATTTTTTTTCTGTATAAGGCTACTGTAGATAATAGGGAAGAAAATCTCAACAGCTATCCAATAATTCTGTATACCAGAATTAAAACTGGCATACAGAATTATTGTAGCAGTAGTTCTCCGATAATGGATCGTTTAAACATCTGTCTTGATGTTATAAATAATTTCAAGTGTTAACATTGCTATTCTGTAAATTTTGCAAATGTTTTTTCGGGTCACGTGTATGATAGCCGACCTGGTGGGGATTTAGAACTCAAAGTTCCACTTTTCTGACACCAGAGTGTGTTGTTTGCTGACAAGATTTCCGACAAACAGACAGGGGTTCAGTTAATCTCTCGCGTCAGGATGAGTCCAGGGGGAAGAAACCACGTATGTGGGCTGTGGCGAAGGAGGCAAGTGAAGACAAGTGTTTTACAACTTAAAACCCTTTATTTTAGAAACATTCATAGCTTACATCAGATTTATAGTTCTACTTCCTCGGTCCTTCGTCTGTAGAGGCCCCGGGGCATGCAAGTCTAAGTCCTTGGGCGTTGTCGACGGGATGAGATTCGCTGCGGCGTTCCGGGCGGCACAAATTCCTCACACTAGCACACAGAACTATATCCAGAGAGCGGTTAGATGAGATTGTGAGAGAGCGTTCTTCTTACTTTGAAGTCCCAGGATTTTTAAGTTTACTTTTGTCTTCCGTAAATTTGATCAGTTTCTCGCCCTTTTTCTCTCTATCCGATTGCTGTCTTCCTTGTCTCCACGTGCAAGATGAAACCTCTTCGGGTCACGGGAATGGTCCGATTCGAGGTGTCCATCTGGTACCTCTTTGTCGACTCTGCCCGGTGATTGTTTATAAAACAATAACACATTCACTTATAATTCAGGCCGTTCTTTATACCCTTGTTTGATGTCAAAGAATTTTAACGATCATTTCATCTATCAAAAATTTTCCATTTTGTTCAAGAAGGTTTAGGTTTATCTCGGCCAACATTTCATAGACTCGCGAGTAAATGATCTACCTGTTTATAAGCGCTCGTGTCAGAGTGTGTATTACGCTAAGACCTTGACAGATAGTTTGACACATACTGGAACAGTTCCGAGTCTTGTTGTTCACATCTGGTGTGGTGCGAGAATTTCGCGGTTTACTCGAAAACGAGAATAATCTCTTGTCTGGAACCCACATACGCGATTATTCTCGTTTCCATAATGGTACCACCTTATACGCTACAGTTTATGGTACCATCACAGTCATTTTCAGCCGAATTCGTTACTGGCATGATAATTACAATTAATTAATTATGGTAGGTTAAATCTTCAATTCGCTATTAATATGCCTCGAAACCAAACCTATCATTATGATCACAAATGATTCAAGGTGATTGTTTTGTTATTTCAACTTTATTACAGTCAAAGTTATTTGTGGTAACCCCCAAGTAGGGAAGAGGCCTCAGCGTGGCGAGGGGGAACTAGCGACAGAAAGCAGCGGGTTAGAGGAACCAAAACATCCATCCAAGCTCCTAGGCTTCCATCAGCTAAATCGGGTGAGGTTGGTGCTCTGTAATGCGCATGCGCGAATCTGGCTTTTTGGATTCTGTCAATACAGTGATTCCACTCCGCCACTAATGTTCGAATATACAATAGCAATCTTATTTTTTTTTCACGTGTAGTATAGAAATTTGTAATAAGATACATAATGCGGTTATAATAAAATATTGTGCGATTATTTTCATAAAATTAAAATTAATATGTATTTATTTTTTAGAAAACACAAGGGAAGCGGCGCATCCACTGCTTCCAATAACGGCACGCCACTGATCTCTATTTACTCTATGATAAAATGACCTCGTTTAACTCTGTTTTGTTTAGCGCTTTGACGGCTAGGAACGTATCCCCCCGCGTTATGCGAGGTCTTACTGTAATTTCTTTATTATACTTTCCGTCCATATCTGTAATATTCTTCATATTTTTTCTTTTCTCAACAATGAATCACATAATCTTTCATTTGTGACATATTACTGCTCAAACTGCTCGCCCAAGCAAACTACATCGATAAACGTAGTCTTTCGTTTCTCGATGTCACCTATCTAGAATAATATAATGATTAGAAGTACGAAATAGTCTAATAATCTTAACCTTTGTTGTTATTTTTTGCCCGGTCACCGCCTGACTCATCAGCTATTATCTTGTAATATACTCGAAATGGGTTAATGATAATAATAATAATAATAATAATAATAATAATAATAATAAGCGCATAGCCTTAACGGTTAGGAGTTAAATGTTGAAATTTGGTTAAAAGTCAGGGTACATCATTAAATGCACATTAAGAAAGAGTTCGTGGAAATTCTCTCTGGCGAAGAAAGGGAAAAAGTTAAAAATAAATAAATAACAAAATAAAACTAAACTATGTAGTTATTGATAAATAAAAATTTTTACTTAACTTTCTTCACAAAGTTAAGTAAAAATTTAACAAAGTTTACATTCGAATTACAGGCTAAATTCACAAAACTCCAATCTATATATTGATATATAATCGAGACTGGTTGATAATAATAATAATAAGCGCAGAGCCCAACGGTTAGGAGTTAAAAGTTGAAATTTGGTACATAGGATACGTTACGAGAACGCACACTAAAAAGATATTTTTCGAAATTCCCCCCGCCGGGGAGAGGGACAGGATTAAGGCCTAACACTTCCAACAATGGAAGTGTCAATAATGGAAGTATTAAGAGAAAGCAACGTGCAAGATTTACAGGCGCAGATGCGGTTTTTTCGATTTTGCAAAAAATCGAACATTTATTAACCCATCTAAAAATTTTCTGATTAACCTGGAAACATGGGGACCTAATTGTTGCATTCTTTGAAAACGGGTAAAATTAACTATAACATTATAATCTTAATCTTCGCTATCGTTACTTTTTGCCCAAGCAACGCCAGACCTATCTGCTAGTTAAATATAAAACAATTATTTTTTACAACATGATTAATTTTTAGACTTATCTGTTTAAAGGAATTTCAATTTATACGCTAATTCTGAGTTTTAAACATATACTTGTATTGGGCCAGAAATTGACGACAATAAAAATACATAAAAATATTACAATGATGGCATTAAAATTCAATAGTACGTTCCCATATGTGAAATGTAATAAAGTTAACGATTTCGTAAAGCATATGGACTGACCATATTAGTATTTAATTAAAGATAGAAAACATCCCAAGTATATGTTATATTGAAAAAATTCTTTAAAAGCAAAAGCTCTTAAATTATCCATAAAAACTGCACTTTTGAATAAAAATTTTATTGATGATGAATTAATATCAATATTTTTCAAAGCAAATAAAACTTCAATAGGAATAGTTTTGAATTTTGAAAAATTTCTTCATTGCATTTTCAAAAAAATAATAAATAAAAAATTAATAAAGTTTATTTAAAAAATATGGTGCTGAAGATTTTCAAAATGTAATTTTAATTTTGATAAATTAATTGGAAGATTTTATTTTTATCCTTTTCTATTTTCGCCATTAAAAAAATTAGATATTAGCCGCCCTTTCGAGTTTTTTCTGCCGATTTCTGCAAGAAATTATATTTTGTTAGGTAAATATACAATAGAAAATAACATCTAAATACTTCTAATAAGTGATTATCTGGATACAATGATATTTCATGTTTTAAATTAACAATGATTTCAAATATCAGGGGGTAAGGCATTTCAGTATAGGCCATTTTTAAACGATTAAGATTAGGCTTATTTTGACACAACATGCCTAGTAAATAATTTACCACGGACATTACTTCCTGATAAAGATAGTAAAATATACTGATGTTTATAAAATCATTGAAAGCAGAGAAAAACTTAAAACACTTTACAAACAGCCTGTTTATCTGGTAAAATTCTACAAATAACTATTTTGTTTTTACTTGTGTTCAACTAGCTGCTCAGATAATAAATTTTTATTCGAAAAGGTGAAATTATATAACTATAATTTAATACATATATTTATATTATTTCAGTAGCCCATCGTTATATATCGTTATATATTCTCGAGATATAAAGAGAACACGATATATCTGCCGCCGAACGAATCGCGACATCAGATAATAAAAATATCAATATATATCTGAATACTAAAACTTCTGAGCTTTCATTAAACAGATTATACACGCTATAAAATCCTTGTTTTCTATTCTTTCATTAGCAGGTGTTTTTTATATAAACTAAGCTTAGATTTTTAATACCGAGTTTTTTGTCGTTTTATCTTATTAAATGACATTAACTTAAACATTGATACAATGAATGCCCAGTTACAATTATTTTTCTTTAACAATGACATTTAAAGACAAATAATGTCGATATACATACAAAATATCAGTTGAGATTTAATTATGTACTATTAAATTTCAAAAGGAATAGCTTATTGAAAAAAAAATTGCGTAATTTATATTTTTCAATAAAAATTATAAATACAAGGTTGAAAATTTAAAAAATAAATATTGAACGTATAATACAACATAAAAATTTTTAAAATTAAAGATAAAAGTTCTGTACACAGTAAAATAAAGTAACTGCTGAAATAAAACTTGCTATTTTATTTCGAAATAAAGAAATTTTTTCCTTACACATAAGACAATGAATTCGAAATATCGAATTTAAAGAAACTCATAAATGAGGAGATGGCATCAAAACCAATAACTAACATCTTTCTATATCAAAAAGTAACATCAATAATAATTTATATGTCCACCTGTTTTGCTTATTTAGATGTTGACAAATTTATTCTTTCACTTGCAGTGGTATATTCAAGAACAAATACTTGAATAATATATCGTATTTCGTTGAAAAAAGAAATTCAATGGCAATTGTAATTTAAAATTTATTGACTGTAAGATAATAATATTTGGAAGAGGAAAAAATGAGGTATTCGCGCATACTTATGTAATTTACACTTGAATATTTACATAATTTTTAATTTGTTTTAAGTAAGTTCAGTAACAAATTTTACTGTGTGATATATCAGGAAATGCTGACAGGAAACTACACCATATTTAATATTAATTATCACACTGATAAAACCACAAATTAATGTCACGTTATCATTATAATATTTATTTTAATAGCTTACTTTAATATACCTAACGGATTACTAATTTAAGAAGAGAAATTTGAGACTTCATTCGAGATAGTCTCGTGTGGATTTGCCGATGTAGACCTGTCGATGAAATGTCGCAGTGACTAGTTAATTCCCCACTATTATGATATAGATTTATGTTTCCAGTATCGATATGTATTACTAATTATAAAATAAAGGTTTTGTAAGCTATCTATAGACTGTGTGAAAATAAAAATTATAATAATATTCTAGAAATCACGTTACATACAATTTCTCTTCTATTGATATAAAGTATAAATAACGCTATGATATGTTTAATACATTAAACACAAATATTGTGTTGTAGTATTCAATTTATAACGTAGTGTTGTAAATAAATGCGTTTACCTTCAAATTATTTTCATCATCATGGCGTTGTTTATGCACAAACCATTTCTCCTTTGACCAAGTGCTGAAGTTGCACAAATCACATCGAAATGCCATTTCAGTTTCTTGTTTATGTTGAGCATTCTGTGACTTGTCATCTGTTTCACTTGATACCGCAGCTGATCTTTCATCACATGACTGTAAAGATAAAATATGAACATACTGTTCAGAGAATTGTAAAGACTTAATATGATAAAAAGAAGTTAAGATGAGAAGTAATTAATCCATAGCTTAACTTATTTATTTTTCACACTGAATTTACTTAATTAATATGTCTACATATTCACTTTAATATAAACATTTTAAAGTAAATTAGAAAATGTGAGAACCGAGGGTTTAACATAAAACATTTTATACTTAAAACTGATATCTTAGTTAATATTTTTAAGCACAAAAAATATAGCACGTATATTTTTCTTGTCATCTGCACGCTTTCTATTATTCACAGGTAGAGAAGGAGTTCCTGAAAAAACACGAAATTTAGCAGGGAAAGTACGAATCGTGGACAAATCCGATTGGTCTACTGATTTCTTTTAAAACGTAAAAGTGATCTTTCATACTTGCCGTTTGTTCTGATACATAAATCACTAGACATCTAGAACTTTTATTCATAATTGAATGTGCTATTAGACACGGAGAATCGTTAACAATTCTGTGTATGTTTCTGCCTAAGATACTTGGGACGTGTCAATTAAAGAAGAGTAAAAACAGATGTTAGTTTAAATACAAAATTTCTCTCACTACTTCCCCAGGTAACTATAATTAATAATATAAGCTTTCTCATTAGGAATAGTTCTATTTGATGATCGTTTATGTAGATGCGTATATTTAGATTAGCTTCTATAATATTATAAAGGTACTATATTTTATTGTTTATTTGTGGGTGTAATTTATACATATATGATCTTTTTGCAATTCCTCTTGTATAAATATAGTCAGATATGATTTAGAAATTGAGATTAATTCCTTCTCCGAATTTGACCTCCCATCCTCACCACTCGGACTAACCACTCGGATCACGAGTGGTTTATCGCGAGTCAGAATGCAAAGTAAAAGAATTATTCTATCTGTATCGTGCTGCTAAAATAGACAGATATACGACGATCTTTTTTAAATATATACATTTATAGCCATCCTGTGCAAGGTGAGCGGAGTCTTACGTTTTCTAGTCTCACATAATATAGATTTCTGTTTTCGGTATAGATATGTATTACTAATTATAATATAAAGATTTCTAAGCTGTCTATAATTGAAAATAAGAATTATAATAATTTACTATAAATCATATTATATACAATTTTTCATCTATTTGATATAACATAAAAATCGCAATGATGTATTTGTTATAAGAATATTTTGTTGTCATATCTAATTTATACCGTAGCTTTATAAATAAATCAGTTTACCTTCAATTTTTCTTTATCGGCATGACGTCGTTTATGTATAGATAATTTCACCTTTGACGAAGTGTTAAAGTTGCACAAATCACATCGAAATGCCATTTCAGATGACTGTTTGTGTTGAGCATTTTGTATCTTATCATCTATTTTGTTTGATACTGCAGCTGATGTTCCATCACACGATTTTGAAGATGATTTCTGACTCTTCTGTTCAGAGGAATGTAAAGACATAAATATGAAAAAAATAATTAATTCTTCTCATAACTTAAGTAAATTTTACACTAAATTTACTTAGTATAACAATGTATTTTTTTAGTATGAACATTTTAAAGCAAATCAGTAAAAGATACGTACAATAACAATATTTTTGTGATTTTAAGAGAATATTGTGAAATGAATAAAAATCAATGCAATCAATATAACTTTTAAATCATTTTCAATATTCAATTATTTTTCTTATAAATATATACACTGTATAAGCTTTACGCTAATTTATTTTTTTTCGTGTTTATTGTTTTTACCCTTATTATTTTTGAATTTAAAAAAAAATTTAACAACTTTTACAAATTATTTTACATGTATATCCATATAGACGTCCTTCGCTATCTATCATATAAGCAAACTAAGCACTTCTCAATTAAGGGGTGCAAAATTTCAAGTTATATTTTATTCACATTTTCTCTATCCTTTCAAAAGAAATATTCGTTTTGTTAGTTATTATAAATTATTACGTTCGCTACTATTTTTTTAGAAATATTTTCTTGATATATAAAAACACAAAAGTAATAATATATATATATTTCGATAAATATTAAAATTTCGAATAACAGGTGTTGCTTAATATAAGTAATGTCTTACAAAACAAATTCAACGCTTCACTTACTTTTTTTGGTTCCATTTAATAATTAAGAATTTAAATTTTAAAATTTAATTTATAAATTTCGCAAAGAAGAAAAATAAAATCAATAATGGACAACAACAATGTAAAATTTGTCAATTGTTCTGTCAAATTCTGCCCATTTTTCAGCTTTAAAAGACAAAAAACGACTTTAATTATTTCTTTGTAATTATAAAAATTTTTACAGGAAAAAATACATTGAAGTTTCCGTTCCAAATTAATTTTATAAATTATTTCAAAACAAAATGTGTTTCAAATTTATACGGACACGAAAAAATTAAAGTAAAACCGAAATTTGCTGCATTATGTGACAAATGTTTTATTAAAAATAACATGGATTTACATGTTTCCACACTGCAAAATAAGAATTTTAATCAAACATTAACATTTTGTCACTGAAAATATTATTTTTGAAAATTTTGTAGAAAAAAACTGTTACATATTTATCCGGACAGGCACTCATTTCATGACTTAAATAGGATATTGTTTTGTTTTAAGTATTAAAATATGCAAATTAGCTTACATATCTCATTGTAATACTTTATAATATTTCAATGTGGTGTGCTTTTAGATTCAATGAAACCACAGATTTAGCATTTATAACTCAAAGAAGGAATTCAGAGAAGTGTCATGCTTCAAAATCATCTTTTGGACGCTGGACCAAATATTTGTGGACCAAATTGGATCCTTCAACAAGACATCGCCCCTGTGCATGCCTCTAAATGAACAAAAATGTGATTTAAACGTAAAAATATTAATCTGATGGCATGGCCTGGTAGAAGCCCTGACCTGAATTCAATGGAAAATTTTTGGCGGATGATGGTTCGTACAGTTTATATCAATGGAAAGCAGTTTTCCACATTTCGTGATTTGAATGCAGCAATTTCAGATGCTTGGGATAAACTTAACATTGAATTTCTTCAGAATCTAATTGAAACAATGCCTAATCATGTATTTAGTCTTAGATGGAGTTTAACACCTGCTTAGGGCTGCACTCCCAAACAACCCGACTTTTGAGAAGTCGAATCCCGAAGCGACGGCGGCAGCTAAAGGCCTTGCACCCGCTCTGGGCCAGAGCCCCGATCAGGGTGACTTGCACCGCAGTTCGCAACGTTCGTGCCTCGGTGGAGCGACACATCCGGGGCGGACAGATATAACACCGGAGATCCCTCCGAGGAGAGGAAAGCCGGCCACCTTCAGCCACCAGCCCTTACGACTGATGCTTAGAATTGACTCCACCGGTCACGGCTTACTACTGGGCGGGAGAAAACGCGTCGGCACGCCGGGAGTCGCGGCGCGGACTCGCCCCGTAAAGGTCCGCCGTATCGCCCGCGCCTCTCCCGTCGGCTAGCGTCCCGACTGAATCCCCCGCCTTTCGACTTTCGAGGGCCACCCGTTTACCTCGAAGCGGTTTCGCGTGCTCTTGACCTCTCTCTTCAAAGTTTTTTTCAACTTTCCCTCACGGTACTTGTTTGCTATCGGTCTTACGGCCGTATTTAGTCTTAGGTGGAGTTTCAAAGTTCCAGCCGTATTTAGTCTTAGGTGGAGTTTACCACCTGCTTAGGGCTGCACTTCCAAACAACCCGACTCTTGAGAGGTCGAATCCCGAAGCGACCGCGGCAGCTAAGGGCCTTGCACCCGCTCTGGGCCAGAGCCCCAGTCAACAGATTCGACCTCTCAAGAGTCGGGTTGTTTGGGAGTGCAGCCCTAAGCAGGTGGTAAACTCCACCTAAGACTAAATACGGCGGTGAGACCGATAGCAAATAAGTACCGTGAGGGCAAGTATTTAATGTAATTAAGTTAAATGGTGGTTACATTGGCCATTAACTTGTAAGGAAACTTTGCAATCTGAAACTTTGTAATTTGATCCAAATAAATATGTAACAGTTTTTTGTACAAAATCTTCAGAAATATTATTTTCAGTGACAAAATGTTAATGCGTGATTAAAATTGTTATTTTGCAGTGTGGAAACATGTAATTCTATGTTATTTTTAATAAAACATTTTTCACTTAATGAAGCAAATTTGGGTTTCACTTTCGTGTCCGTATAAATTTGAAATGCACCTTATATCTAGAATTTAATGACGTAAAATTAAATAGAATTTATTTTACTAAAGTGTCTAACGGAAAACATTGAATGTGCTGTAAATTGCAAAAATCCTCACTGCCGAATGGAAGAATGTAAAAGTGTATGAGCTACAGTGTACTGTATCAAATGCAAAATACAGCTGTGCCTTGGTAAAATAAAAATTGTTTCAAAGCCTATCATATGTAAATACAAAATGTCAAATAATGTACAAAAATAGTCAAATAAACCATTTTTTACATGAACGAAAAGGTTTACATTTTGTACAGGTATGAGATCCATTATGTCATATATGACACATACCATATTTTAATGACCAAAACAAAAAATAACTATTAAAATGACAATTTACAAATAAGTGACACCTAAAGATGAAAAGCATAACAAAACTTTAACAAAAATAGTTTTTTTTTCAGTAGTGGATCTCAAGAGGATAATCAGGCCTTGAATACAGAGTTGTAAAAATTGCTTACATACAGAATTGTATAGAATACAGTCGACCCCCTATAATACTGTTGATTTTTCCGTTTTATATGAATTCCATGTTGTACGAGTCACTTAGATTTTACAAATACGTGAGCCGTTCACAGCCCGGCACACGTATTTGTAAAATCTAAGTGACTCGTACAACATGGAATTCATATAAAACGGAAAAATCAACAGAGTTATAGGGGGGGTCGACTGTACAGTACAATAGTAAAATTACATGTGGTGAAATTGCAGGTATACCAAAAAATTGGTTACGTATAGTAATATACAATGCAACAGTTAAAGAAAAAATACTTGAATGTTTAGAAAAATGTTAAAAGCTTTAACTGCATTATGGTTGTTTCACCGTGTTGAAGTTGGCACTACTTTTAATGATAATGACGATTTAATAACAACTTTCTATAAAATTGTCTAAATTGAACAATTTACATAATCTTTCATGAAAAAACTGGTGAGACAAGGTTGAAATAGAAGAGATTAGCAGTATTATCTAAAGTAAGAAAGCTTTTGTAAATTGAGGCATAAGAATAGTAGAAGCAGAATTTACAGTAAGATTCGACATGTGAATATAATTCACATTTCCTAGACTACAGCTTAATTTTATGCTTCATTCTTCCTACTCTGGTACTGATCACAGATGCTGTAGCGTTCAAAAAAAATTAATGTAGTGTTACGACTTTGAGACACAAAGTACGAGAGGTGTTCAAAAAGTATCGGACCTTTATTTTTCCTGCGTAAACTAATGATGCACGGAAGGTCTCTTTCGGTGGAATTGTAAAGGAAACAGATGTGCACAGTCCTGAATTTTTTCCTGCCTGCAGGAAGCGTCAGTCGCTGGCAGTCGACCTGAGTGAGGACGTGTAGTGAGTGCTCGTCATATTCAACTAAGTTGGAAAATGACTAAACAACGTGAGCAACGATATTGCATCAAATTTTGCCAAAAGCTTGACGATACCCAAGCAGAAACCATTCGCACGATTCAGCAGGCTTTCGTGGACGATCCTCGAGGCCAAAAAAGCGCGTCATGTCGGCAGCAATGTCAAGGTCATGTTGACGGTTTTTTCTACTCCCGTGGGGTGGTGTATTGTGAGTACGCCCACTAAGCCAAACCATCTGAAAAGAGTACTACCAGGATGTTCTTTGTCGTCTTTGTGATGCTATGCGACACAAATGACCGGATCTGTGGTGAACCAAAACTTGGCATCTCCATCATGATAACGTACCCGCCCATTCTGCGAATCTGATTCTGACTTTCGTCACCAAACACAACATTCTTGTGGTTCGTCATGTTGTCCCGACATCGTTCCGTGTGACTTTTGGCTATTTCCCAAGCTGAAAATTCCGCTAAAAGTAATCCGATTTTAGTCAAGAGAAGACATCGTGCGGAATGCGACGGACCAGCTGATGGCCATTCCAAAAGATGCGTTTTAGCAGTGTTTCCAGCAATGGCGGGAGCGCTGGGAAAAGTGTATACATTACCAAGGAGACTATATTGAAGGGGATTAGGGTTTTGTACCTCAAAATCAATAAAGGCTTCGAGCTTTACGAGGAGTGTTCAAAAAGTATCGGACCTTTGGTCGGATACTTTTTGAACACTCCTCGTAAAACTCGAAGCCTTTTTCTGTGACGATGCTTATTTTTCCTATTTATTTTTAAGATGCCCGTTTTCTGCTAAACTTCTTCCCGTTGTACTTTGTGTAATGTGCACTTTGTTTCCATAATGTTTCTCACTATCAAACCTTATTCTTTCAAAATGTTTTCTTTATATAAATATCGTTGCTGAGCTTTATTTTTTCACCTGGTTTTTCCATTTTTTCATCTCATCACAAGCATTTTTCAGTCAGAAGTAAGTATATAATAGAATAGTGTTTATCATAATTTTATGTCCATCTGATAACCATGTGATAACCTGCAGAACACACAGAATAAGTATGAAAAAGTTTGTGCAGATTGAGCAAACAACTATGAATAGAGAAACTCAAACATTTTCTCATTTCTTTACAGGTGTAGACAAAATATCTCGAAATGCGAGGGGTCAAATTCATACGACTCCAATAGTGTTCTTCGTAATATATAAATGACAGCCAAAAAAGAAACATGAAACATTATTTTATAAGTAAGTCTAAAACGATTCAATGACTTTATTCAAAATTAAACACTTCCACAGATCTAATCATATGCACTAAATATCTTAAATTTTTATTTAAATCAGATAATTGGTTTCAGAGATATTAACGGTCAAATCTGGCACTTTAACGGTATATGTGTGGGTGAGTTTCACTGTTTATGATACTTAAATTCTATGATACTTAAATTTTGTTTCGATTACTTAATTAATTTGTGTTTTAACACTATGTGTTGAAGTTATCTTCTAATATGTCTAACAATTTACAAGCCTTATTGGTGCATGGAACTTCTGAAATATTTAAACAAGAAAGCAAGCTTACAGAAATTTGAAATTTTTCCATTTACTTAATTAACAAGCATTTTAAATTTCTGTTTAGATCAATTTGGTGTTAATCTTGCTTTACTTTTTACAAAGTAATATCAGAACTTTTTCATATAGTAGAAACTTGACAGACATTCAAGAATTTCTAAATATATATCACACTAACGAAACAAACAAAATTAATTACTTCATTAACCTTAATACACAGTTTTATCCTTTATTGCGACATGATTTACAAGTCAAACTGACTTGAAATATCTGTTTCTGCAATTAAAATTTTATATTATCAGAGAATTTAACGTATTCATATTATATTTTAAATGTGTAAAAAACAATTCAATTTTATATCAAAATATTTGTGTAGAATGTTAAAACAAACCCGACAAGTTAGTACTGTATACTATATTATGAATTCATAGAAACAATAAAAACGAAAAATTTAAATTATCGAATCTGAAAAAATTTCATTTAAATTTTAAAGTAGGATTAACGAAAAGCAGCAACAGTAAGTTGCGTCCTAATATCAGAAACGTTTTTCCAGAAATTTTTAACTGTCTTGAATAAATTTTATAATAGATAAAACTGCAACTGATATTACCGAAAATCATAAGGAAATAAATACATTTAAAATGTGTTTAATTTTATATTGATTCTGATATTAAACGAGAACATATCTAGAAATTNTTGTGTAAAAAACAATTCAATTTTATATCAAAATATTTGTGCAGAATGTTAAAACAAACCTGACAAGTTAGTACTGTATATTAAAATATGAAGTCATATAAACAATAAGAACAAAAAATTTAAATTATTGAATGTGAAAAAATTTCATTTAAACTTTAAAGTAGGTTTAACGAAAAGCAGCAACAGTAAGTTGCGTCCTAATATCAGAAACGTTTTTCCAGAAATTTTTAACTGTCTTGAATAAATTTTATAATAAATAACAGAGAAACTGCAATCGATGTTATCGAAAATCATAAGGAAATAAATAAATTTTAAATGTGNATTATTTTTTATAGCATAATTTATAAAGGTATAATTTAGTATTCAATGAAACTAGCAATCTTTTGAAATTTTAATTTTTATATAAATAACTCATGCTCCTATTTTCATATAAAAAGAAAATTAAACATTTATAAAATTTTTGATAGTTTGGCATCCATAGGACTGCTAAATATGCCAGACTACCAAATAATTATATATAAAAATCAACCTTTTCCCTATTTGCTACTAAGCTTGGGAGGATTAAAATATTAGTTAGAAGTAATTCAAAGAATATAAGCACTTCCAATTATTAGAAATAAAAAATAAACTCCTATTGGGTTTGGTAGTAATGAGCCAATTTTATTCTACTCGTTGTAGTTCAATTTAGCTGATACTGTTGTAACTCATTATTTTGCCAAATTTTTTACTATCTATCAACTTTTAAATCAGATTATTGGCAGTGCTTTGTTGTCAGTGCTGAATTACTAAGTTTTTATTCTATAACTATTTTGTAAGTTTACTTTCAGATTGCTGGTTACCTTGAAAAACACAAAATTAAAATTAAAAACTGAAATAAATTAGTCATCAGAACCTGTTCACACCTGAAACAAAAATAATATTCTTAATGCAGCACACTCACATCCCAATTTCTTGATTGCATTCCTATGCTTTTAATAATTCCTGTAATTCTGAAAAATTAAAAAACAACTATATTTCAGTTGTAATAAATTCTACAATAAATGATATAAACTTATAAAATGAAGTAAATGGCAATGTATAAAACATGAATCTGGTATTAAAAAGTTTTTATTCTTAGCTGTTAATTTAAAAAAATCTTTCATTTAGAGCACAAAAACCAACCTAATATATATACATACTTAAAAAAAAATAAATGAATTGTGATAATCTATTCAATTTATGAAATATTTTGAGATATTTCAATAGAAAAAATTTAACAACTGAACAACATACTTAAATTAATCAAATAAATATGACACTAATTAGCACACAAAAATTTTTCATTAAATAATAATTAAGAGTAAATGAGCAATTATTTATTGTGACATTGTCACAATTCCGGGCTGCAATTTTTAATCATATTTTTAATTTATTTAATTTAAAATATATGCTCTCCACTTCAAATTAGTAGTGGCTTGGCCCTGTACATCACACTTTTTCTTTAACAATAAAGTCATGCCAATCATCTATCTATTAACAACACCTTTCAGGGGGGAATTTTTGAATTAAAATAATGATTTGTATCAGAAGTTCTTATATAATTAATCAGGACCTCCTGTACCTAATACCCCATTTTCATCGAGCATTTCAATCTAGATTGTGACCAAGGTCGGCGACAATGCTTTGGTGCAATCTCTCTCGACCGTTTTAATCTTGACTGAAACGAGGCTCAATCCCAATTGACCCAAGAGAGTTCTTGAAACTAGATCCAGTCATAAGAGAGATCCCACAATCCAACACGTGCTAAAATATACAAGATGGATGCAGAACACACGTCGAGCTATCAACAGAGAAATAAAAAAGACATCTGGAGAGACGATGACATCTGTCTATTATTAAATATATGGCAAGAAATACAAGATGGATGCAGAACACATGTCGAGCTATCAACAGAGAAATAAAAAAGATATCTGGAGAGACGATGACATCTAAATGTATGGTAAGAAAAAGTATTTATTTCTAACCAAAACTTCCATTTTGTTTGTTGGTGTTCGTGACTTACCATGTAGTTATGTCAGTTTTATCATCGCATGTAATGGCTGAGTTTTTCTCAAGCGGACTGCCCGTGCGAACAGCACAACGTTCGACTGGCGACAGTCACAATCCAGATTGTAGGTAAATCAAGATCGAAGTGAGTCGTAGATTGTGTGCAAACACAGTATAAAGGTTTTCGTATCTGGTTTCGTCTTTCATCTAACTCCATTCCTGAGATTAAGGACAGACAGATAACAGTAAGAATTTATAGGTCTACAATTTTTTCAAATTGAAGCCCAAAGAGAATTCTAATTTAAAATTAGAAAAATATGTTAGGATAAATAAAATAATTACAAAATTCATAAAATATAATTTGCTTAATCACAATCAAATTATCCTTGGTTATATATATTTTTTCTATTAAATAATAATTTATCAACTCATTTGAAGAAAATAATAATTCTATTTCATGTGTTTTTACAAATACACAATCCACAAATAATTGAAACGAAAATTCACAGAATATTTATTATTAATTTTTGAGATACAAAATGCTTAATGTTCTCTCAATGTAGACAGACATTTGTTATGCCAGTTTTGTGTATTATTATTTCTACATAAGATATTAACTTAGATAACATTTGCTTATACAACTGCATATGCAACCAGTAAAACAAATGCAATTGGGACTGTGGGCTTGCATGCAATGTTGTCAAGTTAGGAAGTTTTACAAAATGCTGCCAAAAGTAAGTGTAATATTTTAATTTTATTACAGCCTTAATTATGTTATATTGTTGTTGTTATTATTTTAATTGTTTTTATTATTTTTTATAGCATAATTTATAAAGGTATAAGTTTACAATGCTATTTTAAAAGTTATAGTAGTAGGTATCTGAACCTTTGACATCAATTAGCCCATTTACATATAAAATATAACTTAAATAACATCATTGTGTAATGTTGCTCAATACTGTACCAATTAATAATATTACATATCAAAATTACAACTGAATAAGCATTCTTTGAGAATTTACAGATATCAGAATGTATTTTTCTAATTTTTCTATAAGTTAAATATGATGGCTATATGAGTTCTATAAGTTAAATATGATGGCATTTCAAAATGTTCAATTGATATTGCTAATATGATGTTCTTGCAAAGAAACTAATTGAACTATCATAAATGCAAACTAATACAGTGAAACCTATGTAAACTGCAATCACATGGTATTGAATTTTTTTCCATTTAGACAGGTTTCAGTATTTTTTCCTTTAAACTAAGCTTATACCAGATAAATGTCACATAATTAGGTTCATTTTTATTACATACATAAGTTAACATTTTATTACTAGGTTTAAGCCAAATTAATTCAATGTGATTCCAACTAAAGACAAGAGAATATGAATGCAAGAATTGAAAACTGTTCAATGTTCTCATTCATAAGAACTTATGCTATGTACTTCATTTAAATATAAATCTGCTATTATTATTATTATTATTATTATTATTTTTTTTTTTTTACTTTCATGACTACAGTTTGTTTTCCTTGGACCATTCCAATAAACTAATAACTTGTCTCATTCAAACATCACCACCACTAACAGCATGTTTAAATATATAAACTGCAGATGCTCTTTCACTTACAATGTTTCAACATATGGCTGATGAAGTGGAAGTGTGGGAAAATGGTTAGAATTTGAATTCAAGCTGCTCTGCTGATGCATTAATGATCTTTCTTGAGACTTTTCTTTATTATATTGCAGTTATGGCAATTGCCGTAAGTTTGTTACACTGTTACATTTAATCTTTTTGAAGTTAGATTCATATTTGACAAACACAATTTGAAAATTTAATACTATATTTATTATACGCTATTGGAGCTGGAATTACCACGGCTGTTGGCACCAGACTTGCCCTCCAATGGATACTTGTTAAAGGGTTTAGATTGTACCCATTCCAATTACGGGGCCTCAATAGAGTCCCGTATTGTTATTTTTCGTCACTACCTCCCCGTGCCGGGAGTGGGTAATTTGCGCGCCTGCTGCCTTCCTTGGATGTGGTAGCCGTTTCTCAGGCTCCCTCTCCGGAATCGAACCCTGATTCCCCGTTACCCGTAACGACCATGGTAGGCGCATAACCTACCATCGAAAGTTGATAAGGCAGACACTTGAAAGATACGTCGCCGGTGCTAGACCGTGCGATCAGCTNAAAATGGCGATTCCTCCCGGAAAACGGCCTCTATTTAGGTGTTAAAAGTCTTAAAATCTGTGCAAAAAATAGAATTATGCAAGTGTGACTTTGATGCATTTAAGGAAAAAACATTAATCAATTTTTTTAATTTTTATAAGCATTACATTTTAATTTTAATTGTGTTTTACTATTATTTTTCTAAATAACATTCTTTAGTAGAGTTGAAGATTTTTCTAAATGTCAATTCTCAGGATAGGTTGGTTAATTAAAGCAGAATTTCTTCTGAAAATAAAATAAATGTTTATATTTTAATATTTGATTTTATTTAAATTAAATAATATTACAAGAATATAATTGAACTTACAAAGAAAAATTACGTAAATTGAAGTCGAATTTCAATTCTGCCAGATATTTTCAAATAGTTTTTTCTTTATTAATTAGAAGGAAATAAAAATAAGATTACACAACAAGTCATAAATATAAAAATTAATAGATTAAAAATAATCTATAATATATAAAATGAATGTTTGTTTGTTTGTTCTCTACACACTCCTAAACTCTTTGACTCCTCTGCACCAAATTTTCAAACTTACGCTCTAGGAGACCTAGAGGAAGATTTAGGCTACCATTAAACCTGTAACCCACCTCACCTTTGATTCCATCCCCTATGAACTACTAAACATCTTGACCCACATGAGCTAAATTTCTTAGACTTACTGTCTTACTATGCGGAAAATTTAGGCTAGTATGAAGTATGGATACCTCATTCCTCCCTTAATTCTCCTTGACGCTACGTGTTAAAGATAACAATGGTAGGATAAATAACCAAACTTTTAATGTTTACCCTTACTACCGTATGTCTTCTAGTAGTTTATATAAATACTTACCATCATTTTCATCATTGAAGATACAAATTTTTTAATCATTTCGTTGAATTCGGTTGCTTCATCGTATTCATCGTCTCTAGAAGTAGACGTATCGATTACGATGGTGGTACTTTCTTCACGTTCTCTACCATCCGTGCTACTATCTTGAGTAGCAGTTGTAGAGTCGATAATTACTGTTGAAGTACTAAAAGATTCTGTTATAGTACTTTCGGGTTCTGTAGTCGTTCCTCCATTTTCAAATTCTGTTTGTTCTGTTTCTGTTTCTCTATCTTCTACGGTAGTGAATCCATATTCTACTTCAGTTGTTCCACTTTCAGTGGTTCTTTCGGGTATAATATTTGTTTCTGTATAATCTGTAGTCACTTCATTACTATTTGTCTCTGTTACTTCCTCATTATCGTTTATTTCCTAAAGTAAAAGTCTCGTTAAAAAGGAGTAAAATTATTTAAACCTATTCAATAATTGTATATTTAAATTGTATATTTAGAATGGATAAAGCCATTAAACTCTGCTAGTGGTCGTAGCTTCGAGCCCCACCGATAAGCTGTGGGGTTTTCGTCACACTTAACTAGGAAAGTTCCCATAGAAAGTCTTCCCTAGAGTCATCCTCCTTGGCAGATCGGCCACGTGTTTTATTATGCCACACTCCACGAACAAATACTGTACCTAAATAGGCTAGTCCCCCTCCTCCCGAGAGGCACCCCACCTTAGTAGATCGCACGTATTGCGTTGTCATATCCCATCAAACTAACCCATATTTTAATTCATTAAATCATACCAATTTTCCAAATTCCGCTCCTCCAATCTGACGTGGAAATCCTTAAAAAATAAAACAATAAATAATAATTTACGTACCATCGGATCATTTCTACGAATGTCGCCGCCGGTCCCCGCAAAAAAGTCGCAACGGAAAATTTTTGTATTATATTAGCTTAATATTAAGGATGATGATATCAATATTACTAAAAATATTATTATTTTCTTTAAAACATTAACGATATTCCAAGAAATTCGGCGTAAGATCGTTTGATTCGTATAACGAAAGTCCTTCCGACATTTTACATTTATCTATTTATCGCTTCGAAAGCGAGCAGAAACCGTTTCGATTTTCTAATTAATAAAAGAATCCTAGTTATTTATTAGCGACAGTAATGAATTTTAATGTTTACCTATTTTAAAAATTAATAATATTCCGCCGATTAACGAATGTAGCTTCGGAAACTGCGCTCGCCGCCAATAACGCGTGACTGGAAATGATTTTATGCAAATTTTTTAGAATAATAATATTATTATTATTGATGATGATGAATATATTAAAATAAATGTTATTTCACTTAAAATATTAATGTTATTTAAACTATTTCGTCGAATCGGCATCCGCTGGTTCGATTCGGATGGCGGCCGGCGGGGAGGATTTTCATTTTTTCATACGAATGTATTTATCGAAATGAAAACGCCTTAGGTTTTAATTATTAACCTAATCCCAGTTTCCATTTATCGCCGTTAACGAAGTTTAATATTCAACTGATAAAAGGTAATAATAATAATTGGCGAAATCCCCGAATCAAAGGTCGTAAATCGGCAGTCGTTAGATTAGTATTAAATGTAGTTTTCATTAGTAATAACGTTGATGATGATGACATTAGTAACATTAATATCTACGTATTTTAACTCCAGAATTAATAACAAAACGTTAACAGAGTTACTCATTGATATTTATAAATAGAAGAAATAATTCTTTTCGGTGTTTTTAAAGTAANTCTTGCAACGCTGAAAGGAATATTAAATAAAGCTAGAATTGGGATTCAAAGAATTATAGTCTCAAATTCGGGGAAAAATGAGAAAGGTAAAAACATAAAAAAGTGAGTGAGAAAGGTTAAATAGACCTTCTATTATGCAAACATTGATCCTTAATTTTCCAACCTTACTCACTTATCATCATCTTTTGGCCTTTCTTTTCTTTCTCCTAAATTTGGGGCTATAATTCTTTCAGTCACGACTCCAGCTTTATTAAGTATTCCTTCTTCATTCACACATTACAAATATTTGAAAATACTTTCTTTCTATTAAAAAATAAAACATGTATATAGGTTTACGGCTTTGTAAAAAAATTTTTTTCGAGGTTTATGCCGTTGAAATAAATAAATAAATAATTTAAAAATTTGTCGGTTTTGTTTACACGTTTATTGGGCCGCATTGGAACTTGCCTTGAGCCGCATGCGGCCCGCGGGCCGCCGGTTGGACACCCCTGGCCTACACAGACCTAAATTAAAACTGCAACTTATCGTTGTAAGTCTTTTTAGTCATATCAATCATGGATTCAGTCAGGTGTGGTGCCATTGAACACGGTAACGCAATACATGGGTAATCTGCCTTCCGAGAAAAGACTTTTGTAGAAAATTGATCTCTGTTTAGATGCTGGAAACGCGATGAAGAGCCGGAAAATCCTCATGGTCATTCCGTTGGTGAGGATCGAACCCACGACCAGCGTTTAGAGATTTTATCCATTCGGCCGCCAAAATTCTTTCATTGATCCTGATATCAAACACGTTGCAATCTCCCAAGCAAGAAATTAACAAAGCAGCAGCCCTACTTAAAAACTCACTAGACACGGAGAATCTTTGCAATGACTTTGATGAGATTAAAAAGATCGTTGCTTCGAAGTGAGACAATCGAGGAATGAAGGTAATCGATCCTCACTTCAAACTAAAGAGAGTATCAAGCGTAAAAAGCCATTTCGATTAGGATTCTGTGAAGTTGGCTACTTTCTCAAAACAAGTGTTTAAATGCTACACGGGATATGATTATCACCCTGTTTAATGGCACACTTTTTTCTTCCCTAGACGATTCTAGTCACAGTTGCCAGTTGTGAGACGGAAGCTGGGGATTTTTTTCCCAAGCCCGAAGAAATCTTGTGGCTCTGTAGAGGTTTCTACCCTTTTACTACTAATTTCAGATAGAGAGCATACATTTTAAATTAAATAAATTGAAAATTGCAACCCGGCATTGTGACGATGTCGCAATAAATAATTACAGTCAAATCTCCGATAACGCCCATTTTCAACAGCTTCTACTTCTAAACAGCGGCCATTTTTATTCCAGGAATTTTTTAAACACAAATAACCTCCAAATGGCAACCGGTTTTTATGTTCTAGTCAGTGGCCGTTGTTTAAAGGTTCGACTGTATTTCGACTGGTTTGACTGTATTTATCCGAATATACAGGTTTAAAGGGTGTATTTTTTTCAAATTTTAGTTGAAATAGTTTTAAATAATTGCCAGAAAATTCCTTCTCCATCTAAACACCTGTTTTTATATTTCAAAATGAAAACAGGTGTGACGAATTTACGCATTTATAATTACTTGCGAGGTAACAATTTATTACCTGATTAACAAGTCCACCGGTAACATACAAAGTAAAGGGATGAAGAATTTAATTTTTGGCATTGTAATAATTGGTAATTAACCTTTTCTATAATTCTTGAACATTTTCTAGAAT